>NC_142393.1:31801559-31811559 GCF_059441095.1 Idiotropiscis lumnitzeri | reverse complement strand
CTCTTCCTGACTCTTGGCTTTGCGCTTCTGGGAATACTTGAAACACACATCCCCAATCGTGTCCCCATTCTTAAAGGGGAAGTCAACCTGCCAAAAAAATCTTTGCAATAAAATATTTTCTGCGCCCTCACTAGTCTAAACATTGCATTCAGATTAATGTTGCATTTGTATAATATGAGTTGATTATCAAAATCTTCAAGTTTTTAGCCATTTCAGGGGTCGCGGTTTTGTCACTTCCATCAACTGATCATGACATCACAATTGCTCAGTGCTCAAGTAACGACCAATCACGGCTCACGATTTCTGTGACGCTGAGCCATGTTTGTGACAAAACGACCGCTCCCTTAGATGGCTAGAAATAGGTGGACTTTACTTGCTTAACTCATATTCCCCAAATGCAATATTTATCGGAATGCCATGTTTCGACAAGCGGGCCTGCATGGTACATAATCATGGAAAGAAAGTTTTGGGTTGACTTCCCATTTAAAGGCTACCATCTGTGTTTGCTAATCCAGAGGCACTGTACATATTGACAATGCAATACCCCAGATCATCAGATTGTCCGTTCTTAAATTAGTTATGTTATCGTGACTGACCCATGACTACCTTTCTTCGAAATGTACACCTTAAATTTTAGAAACCTCTTGTTACTCTTCTAGAATGGCAGTTCTTTGCCCGGCTTCCTCTGCTTTCTGCTTTGGTACATCTCAACCCAGAGGTCTGCTGGCTGTCAAGCTTCGACATCTCAAGATTTTAGGGTATATTCCAATTCTGGTAAGACTTTATTCATTTTCTGAATCAGTATTCACAATAAGACAAAAATGTATTCCTTGAAGTGAGTTGCCCCTTCATCCAAATATACCATTGTACTTAATGATCGCATCTTCTTCAATCCCTAGATAACAGAAGAGGAGCTGAAGTCTGAAGAGAAGGCAACACAACTCCTCACTGCACGAATCTTTCCAGAAAGGCCAGATCCCTGCATGACAATCAGTATCTGATGATCTGTGTGCCATCATCACAAAGGTTAAAGATTTGAAACCTCAAATTAGATGACATGCGAAAATGCTACCAAGTGCAGTTTGACTCATTAGTGCATTTGTACAAACCACAATTCCAGCCTGTTGAATAAATGCAGTTGTGATGAATAATGTGATGAATTCCTCCTACAACGCTTCAATAATTACCGTAATGTCCACAGTTCCCAAACACTTATTGGGTGGTGTTAAAAGGAAAGGAGATGTAATACAGTAGTAAACATGCCCCTGTCCCAGCTTTTTTGGAACGCGATGCAGACGTTGAATTCAAAAGGAGTGCATATTTACAGGGGAAAAAAAGACTTATCGCAGTTTGAACAATTAATATCTTATCTTTGGTGTATTCAATTGAATATAGGTTGAAAGGATTTGCAAATCATTGCCCGTCCATCCATCCATTTTCTTTTGCTTATCCTGAATCGGGTTGTTGGGTTATCAGCTTTCGCAGGGAAGCCCAGACTTCCCTTTCCCCAGCCACTTCGACCAGCTCTTTTGGTTAAGAACCCCAGCTCGTGACTAAACGTAGACCAACCAGTAAAGCGAGAGCTGAGCCATAAGGCGAAGCTCCTTCTTCACCACAACAGACCAATACAGAGTCCGAATCACTGCAGACGTTGCACCAGTCTGCCTGTCGATCTCCCGTTCCATCCTCCTCTCACTCAAGATTCTTGAACTCCTCCATTTGGCGCAAGTTCTCATACCCAAACCGGAGAGGGTACTCAACTCTTTTCTGACTGAGGACCATGGTTTCAGATTTGGAATGCAAATCCTTCTGTTCTGTTTTGCTTTTTATTACGTTTTACTCAACATCTCAACCTCAATGAATTTGGGTTTGTATGATGTATTCAAACCGTGAAATAGACCAGAAATGAAATATTTAACTGTTAATTCAACTTCCATGAGACTGTAACTAATTTCATCTCCAGTTTATGGAGTAGATTTTAATGATTTAATGTACCAAATACGTGCTATAGGCTGATAGCTGTAGCCAATAAAGCCAATAAAAAATTTTATTGCACCGCCTTTGCTCAAACACCATGCGAGGCAACTGTTTTGAAGCTGTCATATACAAAAACCAGGAAACTTGTGGTACAAACAGGAAATGTTGCATGCTGCATAGTCTAAAACTGATTTTGGTCCATAACAATTCTTTGATCTTCCTCAGTACTTTTAAAACAAACTTGCTTCATTTTCAGCAGATGCAAAAATCCTCAAGATTTGGTCATTACAGTATTTGAGATAAACAATTTTTTTAAGGCTTGTAAAAGCGTCATCAGAAATTGTGGTCGCAGTATTTGAAGAGAACCCCCATGTGTGGTTATTTTTTTAAACACCACATTCTGTTTCAACCGCAGGGGTCGACCAACTACAAATATATGAATGAGTATAAGAAGCAGGAAGTTTTTTATTTGTATTTTGCACAGCCTCAGCTTTAGCTGTGGCACCTCCTAAATTATAAACCGATCTTGACGAAGGCACAGTCATCAAACAGGGCAGTTGTGTTCATAGCAAGTCAAAAGTGTTGTTGCCGAATATTCTGAAAGGCCCTCTCCCTCTGACGCTGGCTGGTGACTCTGGGTTTTGTGTTAATGTAGTCGTTTTGGAATTGTGCTTGCCTCACATTGGCCTGCAAACATGTAAAAAGAAAAAACTTCACCCAAGGCTCAGAATGATGGCAGATACTGTACATATGCGACCAAAGTAATGGGATGTGGCCATTGCACCGAAGGTTTAAATACAAGAAATTGTTTTCAGTCCAGTTAGTTATTTTTGTCCATTCAGATGCTGTCACTCAATCGCTGTTCTAGCCCATCCCCATGGTGTTGTAAGACTTTACATAGGTGTCTTACCAAGTTGACCACTGCGATAATGGTGATGATGATGCCGTAAATACAAAGAATTCCAAGCACAGTGATCCAAATCCAGCGGTGTCCATTGCCCTCTTTTGTTTTCACACCACTGCATTTGTGACCTATGAAAGTAGTTTGAAGATGTGTACTGTATGAATGTGCCAAATGTCTTTTTGAGTCACCTCTGCTTCCACTCGACATGCACCAGTATCGCCACAGCACTCATCTCTGTCTTGAAGGGAGGCGGGAATGTGACTGCGCTCTCACAAGTGAAGAGTCCATCGTTTTTGGCCATCTCTCCAGTCAGGACAAAGCCGACTGATGTGTTGACCTCACGTAGCATCAAGTCAGCGCTGGGGTTTGGTTCACAGTTCAACGTATTTTTCTTGTAGTTGCATTTTTGAGTGTGAATCACTCGTTCATCTTTTTGAAGCGCAAATGTCAGGTCCTCGCCAGCCAGCATCGGACATGGGACAGAGACTGTGGCTGGGTCGTGCATACATACAGTTTGTGGTTCATCTGCTGAGGACATTGCTATTATAATTCTGAATTTTTCAACTACAGTGAACCCTCGCTACTTCGCGGTTCACCTTTCGCGGGTTCAGTGCTTCGCGGGTCTAAAAAATATTCGGGGGCATTGTAGTTTAGCCGAGCGGCACGACGGGGCGCTGGAGCGGTTAGACAGCCGGCGTGCGCCGAAGAAGAGCGTGGGCGAAGAGGAGAGTGGACGAAGAAGAGCACGTTCCCCCGGGCACGATCCGGGGCGACGTTTCGCGCGGTTCGGACCGTACGAGAGCTCCGGAGGAGGCCGGCCGGTGTGCGTGACAGTTACGGCAAATAGGAGCACCTTCCCCGGGTATGGGCGGTGACAAGCGGCCCCTAAGTTTAACCGAATGGAAGCTCCGGAGGAGGAGGGCATGCTCGCGTCACAGTTAAGCCGAAGAGGAGCACCTTCCCCGGGCACGGGCGGTGCCAAGCGGCCCCTAAGTTTAACTGAATGGAAGCTCCGGGGGAGGAGGGCGGGCGTGTGTCACAGTTAAGTTGAATAGGAGCACCTTCCCCGGGCACGGGCGGGGCGACGTTTCGCGCGGTTCGGACCGTACGAGAGCTCCGGAGGAGGCCGGCCGGTGTGCGTGACAGTTACGGCGAATAGGAGCACCTTCCCCGGGTACGGGCGGTGACAAGCGGCCCCTAAGTTTAACCGAATGGAAGCTCCGGAGGAGGAGGGCATGCTCGCGTCACAGTTAAGCCGAAGAGGAGCACCTTCCCCGGGCACGGGCGGTGCCAAGCGGCCCCTAAGTTTAACTGAATGGAAGCTCCGGGGGAGGAGGGCGAGCGTGTGTCACAGTTAAGTTGAATAGGAGCACCTTCCCCGGGCACGGGCGGGGCGAAATGAAACCGAGTTCAACCGAACGGAGACACGCTTCGGGGGAGCAGGTCCGGCGTGCGTGACAATTAAGCCGGAGAGGAGCACCTCTTCCGCCCGGGCACGAGCAGAGCGCGAGGCTGTCAGTTATGAATGAATAAATAAATAAATGAAGAATGCCACCTTTCATTTCACAGGGCACACCGGACGGCGTACCAGCAGGTAAAAGTCGAAGTAATTAAATAAATACAAAAAGAAGTAATTGAATAAATACAAAAATAATGGCTGGGGAATAAAAAAATAAGTTTTAATAATAATTTTTTTTTTGTTATAACATGAATTTCACTCGCTCTCTCTCTACTCGTGTATATATATATATATATATATATATATATATATATATATATTTTTTTTTTTTTTTTTTTTTAAGGTGCGCCGCTACTTCGCACTTTTTTTTTTATTAAGCATTTTTGAAGGTGCGCCGCTACTTCGCGGAATTTCAGTTTTCGCAGGTGGTCTCGGTCCCCATTAACCGCGATAACCGAGGGTTCACTGTACACACATTGCATGAGAAAGATTGATGCACTTAAGTGTCACCAGTCAATGCTCACGAATCACTCTTTAACTACTAGCTGGAAAGAGTCATTTAAGTAGGAATATTTGTCACAATGAGACCCAGTACAATACTTACATTTGCAGGGACACTTGCTCTGTGTCGGGTTGGCTAGCGAGAACGCGTACCCCAAGATCACCAGAATCAGCCAGGCCCTCATTTAAAACGTAAGCAGTGGAGATAATTTGCCTTGTATTGTTCCTTCAACTAGCAGTGGCAGTTTGTCTCCTGTGACTGCAAACGCCTGCTTAAGTTTCCTCTCTCCTTGTGTGACCTGTGACTTATGTCACGTGTACACAAATATTCAGGGCAGACAGCTCCACAGACACAATCTAAGTTTTGGTTTTATAAAGTGTGACGCCTCACTTGAAAAGGAGTACCGTAGTGTCTCTTGAATTGTATTTTTCTTGCCCTAATTATATATTTACAAAAAAGTTAAAAGCAAATCTTTGTGTTTCTCTGAAATAACTGGATCTGTATTTTCATCACCTGTTGAAAGAAAGAAGCTTTGAAATTCTGCTCCCATTTCAATTTGTTTTCCTTAATTTCTACTCGTTAGTCATGACTCGTGCTGATTTATTCTTTTGTTCGTTGCTTATGTAATGTAGTTGCTGTTAAGTATCTTAATGAATGTACATCGTAATGTGTTTCAATTTTGACAAATCGACTTGATGAAGAAGACAACCTCACAGATTTCTGAAAGTAGTTGTACTTTGTTGAGCCACTAGATGGCAGCACAGCATTGTGTTTGCTAAACCTGTTGAAGGTCCTCACTGCCGCACACCGGGAAACAGGCCAATTTTGATCAAAGTTTTATTTGAACAACCCTCCATCTCTTATCGTTTGCCGTCATTAGACTTCATGCATTTAAGTAATAATAGGCCTTAAGGCATTGACTGATGTTAATATAATTCAGTACTTTGCACGGTCACTAACTGGATGTGGTAGTAGTTTCGTATGGCTACACCTCTATTTGTAGCTCCTCAATCCATTCCTTCATTTCATAGAGGTGTGGGTCCGGGAGCGAAACAAAGTTTCGGTTCGGACGCCGGGTTTTGGATCATTCTTGGTTTCCCCGTATGGGTACTCTGCCACCGCACGACGACAACGTGATGATCCGGCGCGGTGGACTGGATGTGGTAGATTAATCGGATTGCAGAATGAGGATTATTGAATTTATTTCCATGTTTGTCATTCTTAACTGAAATTGGTGAAGGGAGCCAGGGGTTGGCGGTGCCAAGTGCACAACGTAGTACTCCAATCTATCTAAACCTTTTGTCTTGTGGCACCAGTGGTTTTAATAGGAGCTCACGCAGTGTCCTTCTGGGGGGTTCAACATGCCCAGACTTTTTTTTTATTAGCCCCCCAGAGCCCACTGTAACTAAGGATGCTGTCATAAGCCCTGCATTTCAGTTCAATTCGTAAAACTAGGGCGAATAGGTACACGTCGCGTTTTCTACGTTTGTAGGTTTGTTATGCAGATATTTGATTCCGTTCCACCAAAACTAGTATCCATACACTGACCCGACAACGAGATAGGACACTTTAATGTCCGATTCTACGTGGGTCGTGAATGCAACGTGGGTTCTGGGTTGGACAGGAAACGACGGAGACGCGCGGCTTGTCCCCTATACGCGGTCAGGGAGAAGAATGGGTAGCGGTCTGGGATACATGTAGACGGGATTGATCGTGAAAACATGTGGACGACGGATACTTTTAAGTAGTTTTCATACATTTTCAACACGGCTCACCGCCCGAGACTCGAGAAGCGTGACGCATCTTTCCACACGACTATTCTATTCCCCTCAGGGGAAGGAGACAAGCGGAGGAGAGGACCCTCTTTGTGAGTGCCATTTCACTGCAAGTAGTTTTTCCTTTTAATTCCCTACCCGGACTTGTCTGTGTGTTCTTGTGTTTTTATAATTTTCCCCGTGGCGTTTGGAAACGCCTTTAATTGGTAAGAACAATTCTTTAATTATACCATGTATTTATCGCGATGGCACACGTCGTTGACGGTGTAAAGCGAAGCAGCCTGCCGCATTTCCTCAAACCCTATTGTGATTCCAAAACGAGCATCTGTGACTCGTCTGCCCCTAAGAAACGGATTTGTGCACAGGCTGAGGGAGCTCCCCAATGCGGCCGTTAAATGGCTCCTTTCTTGGGGAGAAGGGGTGTGCGTGGATTTTGGGCCGCCTGGGAAAAGACGCTTACAATATTTTGGGGGTAGGGTGACAAATAGAAAGGGTGGTGATCGTATGCGTTCTTTATTTAAGCGCTTAACGGACTTGTGGGGCCGGAATGGGATGTTTCGCAGCCCAGTTGTCGCTCTGAAAGCGTGGCAGTCTCCAGTCTCCACCCTGGTGAGTGAAACGGGGGAGGCCGGGAGCCTCTGCTAATGGCCGATGATGTTGGCATCATGAAAATTGCAATTTTGTGACTTTGACGGTCAATTGAAACGTATTGGATATTTTTTGCCTCGTGTCACTAGAAAACACTAACGCCGGTTTAACGCCCTTTGTTTAGTGACGTCACTGCTTGGGATTGGGTATCTTGACCGGCGGCTACGTTCACATTAGTTAGCATCCATTCAAAGCTAACGAGCCTACAAACTGTTGCCTGTAGTGTCAAGTCTTAGCCAGACTGGTGGTAAAAGCTTCGAACACGTTTTTGCTTCAACTGTTTGAAATTACCACTTGCATGCACACGCACACACAACACACATATTGCGGGTTTGAAAGGTTTATTTGCAGGGAGGGAAATGTCATGGCAGCGTCTGGCTGGCTTCCAAGACTGCAAACATGTGTTATGTGTACTGCAAAAGTCATGCAAGGTAAGGTCGTCTCCCAATAAAACCCCTCTGGTGCATGGGAGTTTTACCAAAG
Source organism: Idiotropiscis lumnitzeri (assembly GCF_059441095.1). Lineage (NCBI taxonomy): Eukaryota > Metazoa > Chordata > Actinopteri > Syngnathiformes > Syngnathidae > Idiotropiscis > Idiotropiscis lumnitzeri. Next base: position 31,803,811 of record NC_142393.1, on the reverse strand, counting down.
CAATACGAAACTTTGCGAGCCCACTTGCCCCCGACTTTTATTCCCAGACACAACCGATTGTGTCCTAAAGCATACATGATTTGCATTCTTCGCAGTGGGGTGGCAACAGTGTTCCGCATTTGCTTATAGTGCAGTTAATGGGTTGTTAGTGTTCTGGTTGCACCCCTGTTGTGAGATGCCTTTCAGCTTTTATCTGCCTTCACTCTTCAGATTTCACTCAACATTTAAGATCTTGAATGTATATCTTAGTTTTATCTGTTGCCTTATGTTTGTATTCATAAGCACACATACAGGTTACCTAAATCATAGCTATACACATACATGTGATATGTAACAAGTTACAATTGTGCAAAACATTGTGTCGGCAGACTGAAATTCCCCAAGGCGCAACGTTTGGGTTGTTGCTGTACAGGTCAGGCTTAAAAAGCACAGACACAGATTAGATTTCCAGCCAAAGGGGTAAAATATGTTGGAAGGGAATTAGTCATTTCATTGCTTCTGTTTAAAAGCATGTGAATGCTTTGTCAAAGTTTCTTTCCTCTCCACGCTGTTGAAAAATCCAAATAAGCTAAAACATGTTTTTCACATTCACAATCACTTTGCTGAAAATCTTCACTGCCTTCTGTCTTTCTTTTTGTTTTATTCATTTTATTTTGGCTGGGGGGGCACATAGTTGAGTAAATAAAAATAAAAGAAGTCAAATTCATGTCATTCATGCAAATGTCTGGCAAATGTTTTGCGAACAATTGCGTCCATGAATGAGCCCTGAAAAACTCTGCCTGAACTCAACATTCACTGCCTTACAAAACCCATGCAATTGTTCGGCGCTCAGTGGGCTAGGGACTTAAATCAGGTCAGGGAGGGGGCTTCCGAGGACTGGGGTTGGAGACCCCTGATACAGAATATTATGTATGTTGTTGCTCATGTCATGCGAGTGCTTGTCTGTCTGTCACTGCTTCAGCTGTCGTGTGAGGGCTGTGCGTGACATCCTCCCACCCATCCATGGAAGCAGCAACGCACCCGTATCCTTGGGCAGAAAATTCCCCACACAAAAGACAAGGCAGCGGGTGGCAGCAGTGTACATTTCCTCAGGTTGTGTTACAAAAGGAGGATGCGGCTTCTAACGTCGACTTTGGCGCACTCTGATGGTACGCCAGAGGCTCAAATGTAACCTGATCCAGCCGCACAGACAACGAAATTTGGGATGGCGAGTATCAGCAGCTGCATCAAGACTCGGCTCCTTGTTGTGGGTGTGTTTTGGCAAAAGGAGAGCTAACGCGTATGTTGCTTAGGTGTGTCCCTTCTCTTGACACATGCACATGGTCACCAGCTTGTATAGGCCCTTGTTCTCTTAACATTTTGCTGACCTTTGACAACAACTGTCTGTAGCATTTGGAAACGAAGGCAGTGGTTTGTTGGTGTGACCGTCGCCTAAAATCTCTCCCGCTTCAGTAAGGGTTGCTCTTCCTGTTGGCCTTTATATGCACAGTGACAAATGAATATTAGCGCACGCAATGGCACTAAATCACCTGCAGTGCAGAAACAAACCTTTTGACAAATTGTGATTTATTAAGTAACCGATTTGTTTACAGCCCTTAGCCAGGGTACACATGACAAGTTGAGCATATCTCTAATCGCTATTCACACGATTTATGCTACTGGTTCTAATGGAGTTGGGTAACATAAAATTGAATCAAAATTCACAAATAAAATGGCACTATACTGGAAGTAAACACAAATATAAATGCCCAGATAACACTTAAATTAGTCAACAGCCTACAGGTACCACAATTAGGTACATAACAGTTTTTCCTAATTTTTTCTCACCTTAGTTTTTTTCATTGTATGCATGTATTTACATTTTACACAACGTCACAACTTCATTGGAATCTGAGTTTATTGGTCAGTGCTTCTTTGTGTTTAGGCCAGCAGAAAAGGACTTGATGGCCCTGACCGCTCACCACTAAAAGGGGAAAAAGCTGAAACTCACTTAAACTGTTGTGATTGGCTGTGGCCCCTCTTAGTACCAAATGCTTCATTATTATTCAGGTCTTAAACCAGTCTTGGACACTTATTCATGCATTCATTCTCAGCTAGTTTCATCTCCTGTCAGTTGTGTTTCTGCATTTATGCTCTGTCGCTCCAAGGCCATGTGACAAAAATTGTGAATTTCTGTAGGGGACAGGATTTCTTTATAGGGTTTTTTTCCATGAAATGATCACACCTTTATTAATGATTGTCATGATCAAATG
>NC_142393.1:31659059-31796559 GCF_059441095.1 Idiotropiscis lumnitzeri | reverse complement strand
GCCAACTGAAGGCTTCCAAGCTCAAGTATAATGTGTAAGCTTTGCCTGTGTATGTCGGTTCCTTCTGCAGCTAATCTGCTGCATTCTTGTAACAGAAGGATTCAGTCTGCACTCCTCCAGATGTCAGCTTACTCCATTCCTCTCCTCCAGTGTATCCTTAAGTTTTGAAATTTCCTGACTGATGTCTTTGCTGGTCCTTTTGTCTCCTTTTCAGCGGATTAAAGGCCCGTCAGAGTGGAGTGGTGCTTTCGACTGACCTGTAAACTCAGTAGAAAGACGGACAAGCCAGTTCAGAGGTAAGAGTTTCTCTGCACTGGGTTAACTAATGGTTGCTTGCTCTAAAAAGCAGATATGTCAGTCAGCTCCTTAAAAACTAATGCACAAGTTCTTGTTTTCAAAAACAACCACGGAAATTGTATCAAAGCTGGAATCTTCATATGCAGCAAGTATTTATTAATACATACTCCAGCACGGTTTCACATGCTTGTTGTTTGCAGTCAGTGTCTTGTAAAAAAAAAAAAAAAGTGAAAGAAGAGTCAAGCCTCAAGGGATGATTCCCATTTTAAGTAAAACCATGTGACTGTGTGCCAACCATGACAAGACTTTGACACACGAGGCAACGCTGGTTTGCAAACTTCTATTCTCTGCTGAATGTAGTGACAGTATGGGATGTGCAGCATATCAATGTTTGCACCTTGTTCATCTTGCTTCGTTATGTTTTTGCTTAAGAGGGAAAATCGTATTTTGAGTGATGAATTTGGGGTTAGTATATTCACTTCCCTGGAATAGAGAAGCACTAGCCCCCTTTATCGCCTTAGCAGCTTTTTGTGTGGGGATGTGATATAGCCCTGAGATGATGACTTCAGTTAAGTCAGGACATAGTGCTGCTCACGTCATGTTTTCAATGGTGGCTGATGCTGTTGGACATATTGTGGTCTGTGTTTTTTTTTTTTATTATGGAACCCATGGTGCAATTTTTCAAGATGAGAGCCTTTGTAGATTTTGACAGGAAAACCAGATAACCCGCGTTTGCGTCTGTTTATTGCAACAAGGAAATGGGCACTGATGTATTGAATTCTTCCCATTAGCACCAACCACTCACTGGCTAGCTGCAGGGCTGCATAAAAGAGCAGTGAGGAAAATGCAATGATGGTGGTAGTACACCAGAGTGCACATCTCTCTGCCTGTAGGTAGCATCCAGCAAACAGCAGGAATGCTTTGATTCACAGGCTCTGCAGTCGTTTGTGTGGTTTGTTGATCTCAAGGAGGAATGTGCTGCTTATGCAGCAAATGTGTTACTTTGTCATCATTATCAAGCAAGTAGCAGATATACAACCCCTTCTCTCGTTCACTAAGCACTGAAACATTATAGCTTCTGGTACTGAGGCCATTTTTACTTTCTAGCTCATGCAGATAATAGCAGAGAATTAGCTTAGTGCGTGTCTAAATTTGGTTAGTATAGAGTGTAACGGCTTGAACATTGCATTTGCAGTTATTGTACTTAACAGTTTAATTCACTTTGATTTCATTTTTACCAAAGTGGTGAGAATGCCACCACCATCACCCCGCAATTGTTGTCTGACACTACTGCCCTGAGTTGTAAAGGGGACTTCAACATATAAACAGCAGCTATATGGACATGACTGGGGCCAAATTGAGTAATTGGAAGGACAAATCCCAGCCACGAACAGTAACATTCTTGGGGTTATGCTAGATTCCAATTCCCAGCCACTACTGCTCCCAAATCTGAATGAAATTGGGTGGGTTGCATTAGGAAGCGCTGCCAGCGTGAAAACTGTGTCAAACATATCATTGCTGTGGTGACCCCTGACAGGACGTCATTGGCTGCAGTCTCAACTTTCCACCCATTGAGGAAGGGTTGGTTCATTGGTTGGTTGGTTCATTTATTCAATCAGCTGCAATAAAAGAACATAGAACTGTCAATATAGAGTTTTTCCAGAAAACAAGCCAATCGATAGTCTATAGTGAAGCTACATCTTAACAAGCCTACACCTTTTTTACAAGACAAATATATTTCAGCAAAGAAAATCATTGGCCACAACATGCCAACACAGACATAATTCATCAACAAATTAAATCATTGGCCATGATACGGCAACATATAATTTATCATCTCACAGAGTAAAATTTGCTAATGATTTTTGTGTCAACCTACTTTTGTATTAAACTTTTTTTCATGACGTGGAAAAAATGCTCAAAAAGTGTCTCTACCTTGCCGCTCCCTGCATCATATGAGACGTTTTTAATTGCAGTGGTGCCTTGAGATCGGAATTTAATTCATTCCGTGACCAAACACATATCTCAAATAATCATTCATTAAAATCAATTTAAACGCCATTAATCCTTTCCATCCTTCCTGTCCAAAAGACAACAAAACATTTTGTCGTGTGTATTTTAGTGAGGGAAAAATAAAACTATACTTTTTAAAAACATACAGGAAAGACAAACAGGTTTTGTCATACTGCATCAATTGAATGGCCATTGTGCTGTGCCATCTGGAGTGCTCGTCTTGTACCACCTTTGGCTAGTGTTAGACAAGCAGACGGCTATTCTGTTCATTAAGACGTCTCAATGCATCTCAATGCTCACCACTATTAGAATTCGAATTAGAATTAGAGAGTTTAGAATGGAGATGGCTCTTGGAAAGAAACTGTTTCTCAGTCTATTGGTCCTCGATTTGATGCACCTGTAGCGCCTGCCAGAGGGCATCAGGTCGAACAGGTGTGAGTTTGGGTGGGTATTGTCTTTGACGATGTTGAGAGCCCTTCTGAGGCACCGGGCGGTGTAGATGTCCGACAGTGAGGGGAGAGGGCAGCCAATAATCCTTTGCACTGTTTTGACTGTCCTCTGGAGCCTCACTCTGTCCGCCTCAGTGCAGACACAGTACGTCAACAGGCTCTCGATGGACGAGTGGTAGAAGGCTAGCAGCAGCTTCCTGTCCAGGTTGAATTTCCTGAGGACTCTCAGGAAGTGCAGATGCTGGTGGACCTTCTTTACCACTGCTGCGGTGTTGGCACTAATATTAGTTGTTCTATGCAGAGGATAAAGAACATATTACTGAGTACTGTCTACATGTTGCCGCACCATCTGTGTTCAATCTGTTACTAAGTATAATTGTCTTTGTTTTCCGGAACGCTCATTTTGGAAGAATTGTTCGCTATCTGTCCGGACTGTTGTTTGTTGTGAAAGGAGTTGAGTTCACTGCCAGCATACTGCACTTGTATCTTAAGTCTGCGTTTGCAAACCAAAGCAATAAAATAGGTCAAACAACGGCTCATATTGTGAAGTCACTCTTCTCAAGGCACCACTGTATTACTATGCTTTTGCTGATATGACCAGGCGAATGGATCACGTGATGTCGCCACAGTGATGACTGGCAATACTTGCAAGGCTCTGTGTGTGTGTGTGGGGGGGTGTGTGTGCGTGCGTGGGGGTGCGTGCGTGTGTGTGTGGGTGTGTGCGGGGGTGGGGGTGTGTGTGTGGGGGCGTGTGTGCATGTGTGTGTGTGTGTTTCTGTAGAGCGAATGTTGTCACCATGGAAACAACTGCTCTCCCGCTCACTCTTTGTCTGATATTGGGAGCTGTTCTTCAATGCATCTGCTGACCAATCTCATTTTTACTCTACCCAGATCTCACTGTCCATCTGTCGACTTTGTCTACACCTTCCTCCCCTCTCTGTACCCTTTTGAATCCTCTTTCTGCGCCCCTTCTCTCTAAATGGGTGTGTAAGCCCAAGCAGTTCACTGTGTCATGCTACGCTTCAGTGCACTTGTTTATGAACGCGTTGCTCCATAAATGTGCATCTTCTCCTTCCGCTTGCTCCCTGCCAGTCAAGGTTGATAAATGGCACTGGAGCTGTTGGCCTCATTGCACTCCCCACACTATTCACATCCGAGGCGGCTCCCTCCCTCATTGAACATATCCATCATTCCCTCTGTTATCCATCTCGTCTACCATCCATTGCACACTTCCGTTGTAGTCACTCCTCATTTATGGCACGTGTCACATTTGGTGTGTGCCCTTTTAAATGGAACTGATCTTCTTTTGTTTCCTTGCCACGTAAACAAAACTTCTCATTAGTTTTCATGTTTGTTTTTTGCATTGGTGTGTGGGTGTGTGTGTGTGTGGGGGGGGGGGGGGGTGAGTAGGTCTACTTATAATAAAAATTATAACACCAAAACTTCATAAAATGGATTCCTTGAAAAAGGAAAAACTTTGGAAAAAGAGCATATAAATGAGCTCAATCTGTTACTCATGGGCTAAAGTCATATACATACACTATGTGGATAATTCCCTTTCTTGTAATATCAAGTTCTAGACGCCAAATCGTTATAGTGCATTTGGCAGTAATTAAATGGAAAATCCCAAATTAGGACATGAGGTAAAAAGTATTTTGTTTTTCATTTTTTTTCTTTTAGGGAAAAGGGGAAACACGGATCTATTCATAAACAGCATCATCATTTATTTTTTTCATTTAAATTATTTAATTTTTACCACCACAAAGTTTGAAGATGTCGGCCAATTTCTCTCTTTCTCTTTTGTCACCTGTAACGTAGCATTGATTGGCTAGGAGTTAAAATGGCTTCTCTTGACCACCAATGAATAAGTGTTTGGCGGGCATAATGTGAGCAGCTCAACACATGTTGCCAGCCAGGGGATGAGTCATAGCCTGTCAGGCATAGCTACATTCCTCTTGTGGTTTGTTGGGCATCAAAGGAATTATTGGAGTATTGGTCAGGCATTAACCATGTCTGCAGTCATTAGGCTGGGAAAAACAACCTCAGACTCGATCTGTTCTGCATGTTGAAGTATGTGACCAGTCCAAAAATAGTCTTGACTGAAACTCAGTCATCATGGGGCTATTTGACCACAATAGTGTTTACTCAGCTTAGCTATACTGTTCATACTCCTGCCAACCATCCTGTTTCCTGAGTGACTGAGTTATGAAAAGATTCATTGGTAAGCTTGAAATATTAAAGTTCAAGTTATGAAGTGGTGCTGATGCTGCAAGGAAATCTCTGTAAGAACACCACACACAAGTGGCGTGTGGCCTAAAGTGAAGTCGTATTTAGTCCGATTCGAATAAGTCCCTCTCATATTGCCATCATTTATGGCACTACAGCTGGAGAAATAATATACAAAAAGACACTTACACACTACTGTGTGTTGGACGACCTAGCTTCTCTTCAAGGTCCGTCTTGAAAATGGCCTCGCAAGCGTATCTACAATTAAATCCACACTTTTCCCTCCTTTGGCCATTGTGGTTTAAAAAAGTGTATATATATATATATATATATATATATTATATATTATATTATATTATATTATATAAATCTATATTATATAAATCTATATTTTACATTTTCAAACGATCGCCAGTTAAGACTTCCGGGTATGTTAATTCCGTCACGAGTAAGTATCCAATCAAAAAACGCGTTAATCACTTTCAGCGTGAGAAGGCTCACTGTAACCAACTCGTGATCTGATTGGCTATCACAACTGCCTATCATCTCTGAAAGCCCATAGTCTTTGACGGAACAGATGCCCACACAAATGTATCTGAAGGCCTCGGACGAATAGTGTGTGCTACTGGTATTGTGAACTCTGCCTGGCAACACGAGCTCACTGAATTCTGATTGGGGAACAAAATCTCACTAAAAATACGAGGGCTGCTGGAAAGTGCAAAGATGAAGAGTAGTAGTTGAAGAATAGGAAAGGCTAGGCTAACTGTCATCTTATTTAGTCACTACATTGTGGTGGTTTACTAGATTCAACTGTCGCTGGTGAGCAAGAACGAATTCATCTTCGGTGCAAATCTGGACATAGAGGAATTTATTTTCTCTTTTATCCGTTTGATGGAGTCCACTTATACGGTTTATCCTCTTCCGGGTCACAGAAAAGTGTGAAGCCTATCACAGTTGAATGAAAGTAAAACTGGACTACCAGTAAATCATAGGGCCTTTGGGGCGTATATAATAGGAACTGATCCCATGCCATCTGAACAGAAGTCAGCTTTGAGAACCAGTCATGTAATAGTAGAGTCCCAATTCATGAATTACAAAGTAGCAAGGTAAATAAGGATGGGGAAAAAACACAAATGCAGTGCTGCGCTTTTTTTCTATCACTCATTAACAGTTCAGCCGTGGCAGAGGTCTGCTTTATATGGAGTGCCATTCTCATTCTCACTTGTTTTCATCTTCTCTTCATAAACATTTACCACAAGCCTTTGGCTGACGCAAGAACAAATGCTTTAAGAACTATGGAAAATAAAGCTTTCTTGCAGTTGGAAGCATCCACATTCTGTTTGGTGCCAAAGTTGACTTCAGACAGCATCAATTATTCCATGTCATGTGACTGAAAATGAGCACAGTCAACCAGTTTTTTTTAAACTCTCATTGACCCTCGGTACAAAAAATGTATGAGTTGTATTGGGATCATTTAATAAGTTTAAGTCCTCCCAGAGCACTGAATCTTGGCATACTTAAAAGCTGTCTTCAGTGTTCTTGCAAAGACTGAGGGGGAAAACTACACACACCACTCTGCTTTTCAAACGTCCCAACACCCTGATGAGTGTCTAAAGATAGAAATAGTCTCCTCCGCTGCTTCCTTTTCATCATTGTGCTTGAGCCTGCGCGTTCTTGAAGACTGTATTAGGAACATTGCACCTCTTTGTCATCTCCACTCATCCAAATCACCACTACTTCAGCAGCAACTGTCGACCTCTGCCGTTTCCCCCGTCTGACCTCTGAAGCCACCCTTAGTCACAGGAGACAGATGAGTGCCAGTCATGCTCATACAAGAGAGCAGGACCCCTGCAGTATCGGCAGATGAAAGGCCAATGCTGTCTGGTGCAAAATGATGCCTGAGGACACACGCCGTCTTTCCACCAGTCCCTGAACCTCCCTTGGGTCATACTCCATAATCTTAAAAGCACTGGCTCAGGTGGTAATTCACTTAAAACGGCACTAGCACACACCGTTGAGGACACAATTCCATTAGAAGGGCAGCAACTCACGTTCTGTTTTTGTTTTTTTATTTTCTTAAATTCTATGTCAATGTTTATTTTTACTTTTTTTTTCAGTTGAAAAGAATTAACATAGTCATGGTTATTAGTGTGTATGTGTGTCTACCAACAAATGTGTCTTGAAGAACTGCAGGCTGATTGCTGTTTAAACACAGCTGCTAAAAGTGTGTATTTGCACATAGAGAGGCACCACAGAGAATATTGGCAAACAGTTGGATTCAAGCCATCCTGCTCTCCTGGTCCACCCACACACTGGGCCTGTGTGGAAGCGGTCTAATTTTACATGCAAAACTCACACACTTTTATGATTGGTTGACTTGTTTTGGTCCACATCCGTATTTGACATGTGTTTGATGAGCGGCTAGTTAATCTACAGTTCAATGAGTGCCTGCTTTGGTTTGTTGGTCGGGGTGGCTTGGCAATTATTTGCACACATTGTCCTATTGAATCTGCTATCTCAAGTGCGGAGATGGTAGTGTCACTCCATACAACCTAACAGATCAAAAGACCTTCTAGTTGGGGAGGGTTTTTGGGCTTTTGGTCAAGATGCAATGAGAACTGGTAACATTTTGCAAATTTTTTTTCCGTTGTTAATTATTTTACAACATGTATGACTAATGTATAACACCACTGTTGTCATCGCCTCTGTCTCCCTCATGCGAGTCAGTAGTTTAAACCACATTGTTCAGTGCAAGCTAGCCAGTGGTTCAGTCCACAGTGTAGACGGCATCATGCTCCCTAAATAAATTGGGGTAAAGGGTGTGAGCAATTTTGTTCAGTCCTGTATCAGACCCGCTCACGCCTTGTTTAGTTGTTACCAACACCATGGTCAAATTATTTTTGATAGAAATCATTAACATGATCAATTTGTAATTTCAGAAGTGTGTTTCAAACTTGTAGCCCTTCGCTTTAATCAGTACCCAAGAAGTGTCAGGTTTCAAAAAGGTTGATGACCTCTTGGCCTTGTGTTTTTTGTGTTGTTTTTGTAAATATATAACAGAATAACATGTGCATAACTGTTTGCTTCATTGTCTCTTCATGTGCAATAAATACAAACCACACAATATAGCGTAATCTAATTTAAAACGCCCATAACTATATAATAAAATGGATGGCCAACATGAATTGGTTGAGGGGGCACACAACTGCATTTTCACTATTTCCCAAGAGGCCACAAGAGGGAGCTCTGTCATCACTTTCAGAAAGCGCGCTGCCTGCCTCAACAACTCCTACAGGGGTCCCAGACTGCTTTGCATGGCAGTTGTCTCCATGGTAACGCAGCATCATGTGATTCTTGTGGTAACACCGATACAAATGCTTCCCACACAAAATTTCACCAAAACAACCTTCTACTCATTAGGCTATACTATAAGCCGCAGCAAATACCCATGAGCGGTTGTCAGGGAAGTTGAGCTGAGCGTAGAACATGGATGCGCATTCAACTGACTACTTTCATGTGCCTTTTGGATGTGCGTCTTCTAGATGGAGCAGGTATCAGATGACGAGTTGGATCATGGAGCTGAGGAGGACAGTGATAAAGAGGACCAAGACCTGGACAAGATGTTTGGAGCCTGGCTGGGGGAATTGGACAAGCTCACACAGGTTCACACGCAGATCCACAAACACGCATAGGGATGGGACTGTAACCATAGCAACTGGAACACTGCTATTCCTGTTGCCACATTCTGTATCCTAGCAACTCTCTTTTTATTTGACCACCTCCACTGTGTTATGTACACGCAAAATCTTGTGTGCGATTACGAAGCAGATGGACAGGTGCCACTGAATATTTGTCTTGGGTATTGATGTTTTTGTTTTGTTTATTCTCACAAAACACAAATTTTTTTTATATTCTCTTCATAGAGTATGGATGACGGCAGGCCCCAGAAAGCGCTGCAGAAGCCTCCTCTTAGGCAAGAAACAAACATTGCCAACTTCTCCTACCGCTTCTCAATGTATAACATAAACGGTGAGCCCTTATCTCATGTCATTCATGGCTCATACAGTAGATGCTTCGCCAAAAAGATTTATACACTAATGCCACTTAACTCTTCTTTATGCAGAGGCACTGAACCAGGGCGACACAGTAGACTTGGATGCTCTAATGGCTGACTTGTGTACCATTGAACAAGAGCTTAGTACCATTTCCAAGCCAAACTCTCGGGGTCAGAGTAAGCGCAACCCAGGGGGACGCGGTGCCAGCACCAAGCAGCCAGGAACCAGTGGAGGGGGAAGCAGCGGAGGTAGCCCCGTAGACTTACAAGTACTGGGAGTCAAGAATTTATTAGTTTAATTTTGGACAGTACAATACAGTTAAATACCGTCGTGTAACATGAACGCTGGTTTTGAATATCCACACTAAATGAGAAAACATTTTGGAACAATGCATTAATGCAGGGCATGTTTTGTTTAAATGCACAAATTCTCAAACAGGAAGTACCAGTAGCAGCACTCGGGCATCTCCGGCTAACTCGGTGCGGGGTGGCAGCGTCAACACACGCCCTGTGGCTTCCAACATTTCCCTGGATGACATCACGTCTCAGCTGGAAAAGGCCTCTCTCAGCATGGATGAAGCCGCCCGTCAGACGTCCTCATCGTCCTCATCGTCCTCATCCTCATTCTCATCCACCACGTTGAGACGTCCCTCATCTGGTTCAGCCGGGGGTGGCCAGCACCATCGGCGGACGGGCTCTGTGGGTGCGGTCAGCGAACAGGAGGCTCCATCCCAGCGGTCGAGCATAAACTCGGCGTGTGCATCAGCGTCAAGTATGGACTCCCTGGACAATGATAAAGGGATGGCGGGTGGAGAAGTGGATGGGAGGAGCAGCCCGACTGCCCAGAGACAAAACCAAACAAGCACGGAGGTACGACATAAAAAACTTGCTCCTAATGTGTGTCAACTTGTGTGCGTTTACAATAACGATCAGTTAGGCATAAAAGGCTCTAATTTCCAAAGAGCTGACGAACTGGAGTCGACTAAATCGCCTCAATCTGGTTGTTATTGTTTGCGTTTAAACGGAGCAAGGCATGTGAGACGCTGCATGTGTTTGCAATACAGCACATTTATTGTTGTTGCTCAGGGTAGTATGCTAATAAGTGCATTGCAATCTTCTAAGCGTGACTGCTCCTGAATGACTCCTTTCACTCTTGTACAATCGTTGAGGCTAAGGCTCATAACAATGTGAGAAACAGGAAATGTTTCTGTTCATTCAGTTTGGCATGCACTGTGAGAACAACAGCCATCCTTGCATGTGTTCATATTTTATGTTTGCATCATTTCTTCTATCTCCATCTACACACATGCACATTTCCAGCATGTCACACTGCGGTGGGCCAACGGTAAAACGGCCAGACGGCACCTCGACTTCACCTCTCAAGAGGGTGAAGTGGATCGGGCCACTGTAAGTGCATGTGTGTGTTTGTATTTGTGTGTGGGTGTCTGTGTGCGTGCACGTGCTTGTTAACTTTTCTATGTGTTCTCTGCGTTCTTCTATATGACTGCCTGATATTGTTACTTGGGCCTGAAAATACATGCACCTGCCACATTATTAGCTACACCTTCATGATTATATGCGATCCATCATCCAATTCAAGAACTGTACCCAATATTCTGCCTTTCCCAATGATATTGCTCAATTTTGATATACCGGTACGCTGTCGTAGATGAACCATCTGTGTTTTTAATTTGGCTGTGGTGTAGAACTGCACATAAATCATACCGAAAGGCTTTTCAAAGCTTCCCAAAATTATAGAAACAGCTGCAGTATGATGTAAAGTCGTTTTCAAAATACAGCAATCCAAAACATACAGTATTGCTAAATCAATGTCTCTAACAGTGACACTCAAAAACTTCAAGACATCATATTTTCTGCTGCTTTTTATGTGATCTTGTTGGGGGTTTTTTCACCACCTGTGTGTCTGATGAGACTTTCATACAAGTACAGTGCTTAACAAATTTGCGACACCAACACCAAATGTTGGTTTACAGTATGCCAATATGAACAGCATTACCAGTTGTTTATCAATCTCTTGGTTAAAAAGTATGTTGAAGCTTTTAATTCAATGTAGTATTTTCAATGCTAAAAGTCAAATCACAACTAATAAAATGTAATCATTATTATCCAATTCATGAATTTTTAAATTTACAGTTGCTCAAAAAAATTAAATATTTCAACACACTATTTCTCAGGGTGTCAAATTATTTATGTATTGTTATTTTTACCTGGATTGCAGAACAGACAAATTATGTTATATTTTTGCAATTTTGGGGGGTAATAATGTGTTATGTATATGACACTTATTCCACAATTTATAGGGTTATTTTATTTTTTTTCCCCATGCAGTGTCATTGAATGACCGTCAATTTTTAATGTATTTTGGCTTTTTGCACGGTCCCTATCCCCTACGAATATTTGGGGTCCACTGTATATCAAAATAATACACACATCGTAATGCTTGGATGGTCTCAAAAAATTTTAAGCGCATTACTGTACATCTGTTGAGTTGTTCACAGTCGGCCCATCAGTGCTTCTTTGCTGCAGCTTGTAACTATAAACGCCACCTTTTCATTTGTTGTACTATCACTTCCACGCTTCATAGCAAAGTTTACGCTACTCACACATAGCTAAGGATAATCGGCTTTCAGGACGAATTTAACATGTAGTATAACCTTTAGAGGGGAACTTCATTTGACCTCTAAACTTTTGAATGCAAATGTCCCTTTCACTGTTTCAGTCCTTTTGTATAACTTGCTGTTCTGTAATAAGGAGCACACAGCAAAATTCACAACAGGTTTCGTGTCCATGGATGGACCTAAATAGTTAGAGAATGTGCAAAAACTACTGAAACACTGAACAGTTTGATGTGCACTCAAAGGTATACAAAAGGTCAAATTAAATTCACTGGAAGTCTTTTAGTGCCTTTGAAGTTCATGTTGAAATTTCACTCAAAGCCGAATAGCCTTAACCTTTTGTCAGCAGTGCAAACAAATTATTAACCCTCCAAGAATGACCAGACATTGACTTCTTTATTTTTCCTTTGCTCTCTCTTGCTATGTTTTGTTCTTCTCACCCCAAGCACTCCTATCTGGACCAAGAAACCTCGCTTATTCTGAAAAGCATAGCTGGAAAGCCTTCTCACCTCCTGACTAAGGTGAATTTCTTCAAGTACACGCTTATATACTATATTGAGTTAATGCTCACCCTCTTCGCTTCTATGCACGTCACAGATGTGTCTTGTGTTTTCACACTGATGCCTACATGCATCACAATCACCTTTCACTTGCATAGATGCACTAATTTTCAGCAAAGAATTTACCGATGAGATTTTTATGTCTGCCCTGCGATTGGCTGGCAACCAGTTCAGGGTGTACTGCCCGAAGATAGCTGGGATAGGCTCTACCACCCCTTGTGATCCTTTTAAGGTGAAGCGGTACAGATAATGGATGGATGGATGGATTTCAGTACTGAATTCCATTGCACTGTCTTCTTTATTTATCTAATTTATATATTTGTCTGTATTATTGTTGTATTGCACTGGAGAGGGGAGCCCTCTAATCTCGTTGCACACTTGAGTACAATGACAATAAAGGGATTTCTATTTCTATCTATTTTCTATTTTTGTGTCACTATCGACAGCCATATTGCCCCTCATTATCTCCACTGGGGTGTGTTACCACGAGAAATCAAAGGTTTGCATCAGATTTTGATGAGTAGTTACATGTGACCCACTGACAAATGCTGTGTTGCGTTGCTGCTTGAATTTGGCTCCATTATTGGATACAAATAAAATAGTGTGTGTGAAAATGTGTGCCTGTGTGCATGTGCATATGTGAGACACGCCAAAGGAACAATGGAAAACGGAAATGATGAAGGGGATTATAGCTACAGTGTGACTGGTGAACTTTCTCAACCCTTGTGACCTTGTTTCACACATTAAAAGGCGACTAAAAGCCTGCCGCTGCACACTACATGTCAGCCAAACAGTGCTGGAGCCAGTCATGTGTAAGTGGTAGTCTGGGTCAAGGAGGTAAGAGGCTTGAGGGGCGGTCCTCAATACGGTCCTCCAGGCGCTCAGCTAACACACCCACACGCACGCACACACGACTTCAAATATTCAACACTTTAGCCATATTGTCTATCCTTGTCTTTGTGTGTTAGTGCTGAGGTCAGTCCTGGTCACGGCCCCCCACCCTCATGGCCCTGATTGGTTCAAAGAGAGACAGTTATGGAAATGGAGCTCTGAATGAACAGAGTTGACTGAAGTGCTATTTTGTGGGTGTCCCTCAATTGGGCACCCCCTTAAACCAAGGGGTGAGAGAGAGCGAGAGAGAGAGGCTGAAGGGTGGAAGGGGGAGGGGCATCCTTCTTCTGTTCGCAGTCAAGTTGTGTTCATTTCGTGCGCACTTATTAAGTACCTCTGCATGTACGGCCCAATTTGGCTTTCTAACCGACAATAGTTTCTTTTGATGCACATTTTTAAGTTTTGATGTTTTTTGACTGGTCGCATGGAGGCTTTCTGAACTGATCCCACGCTCATCAGAAGCTTGTAGCTGTCTCCGGGGATCTCCTCGTATTGTCTGGCTTTCCTCATACAAGGGATCAAAAGGAACTGCTGCAGAATCCACAGGCGGCGAATGAAGTGCCATATTTGAGGGAGCAATGAGCAATGGACCATTGTATGGTCGATGAGATTTGCCTTTACGGCGTTTGTTTCTGATCAATTATTCACTTGAAACACAAGGGCGTGTTTTATTTGCAAACTGCAAAATGGAAGTGATGGCATCTTGTTGGCGAGGACAGGTGAGTAAAACAAAGGCAAATGCATTCTTACATTTTCTTTGCGCCATCACGTCCAAGGCTTGTTGCGTTTAAGGGGAAGACTGATAACTATTTAAAAAGTAAAAACTGAATAATCACAGGGATGAGGATTGAAGCGTGGTTACGAGGGCTCAAACAGTCCAGTGTGTGAATGCCGAGTCGATTAAACACGCTCCTGTTTGAACCATTCAGGAGGAGCACGCCGCCAAGCTGAAAGCAGAGAAGATCCGAGTCGCCCTGGAGAAAATCAAAGAGGCGCAGGTCAAAAAGGTAAGGGCCTACTTCCTTTTGTGTAATTTCCTCGCTTGGTCTCCTCATCCGACGCTTCTGCGACTCATGTTGATACGGCTGTCTTGTCGTATTCGCTGCATGCTGCATTCCTTTGTGAACTTCATTCACAGCCACGAAAGTAGGTCATTGCAGCATTTGATCGTGAGTGTGCATCTGCAAGAGGTTGCAAAGAGAGACATCGGGTGTACAGTTGCCATTTATTTGAAGCTGATTTTTTTTTTCCCCTCAATGAACGAGCTGCTCCTATATATGGGAGCAATTTTATTTAGAAGGAATGTTTTCATATGCCTGGCAGAAGAAAAAGGTGTCGAAAGTGTCATTATTATTGCTGTACTGTCTGCATTTTTCCAAATGTCTCACAATTTTGTGTGTCCTTTTGACATTGAAGCTTTCATAGTTGGAATGAGAAGTCCCGTTATTCCTGGTTTAGTGGCTGGATGAGCACCTTGTCAGACTTTCAATGTCTGCAGCTTTCTTAGCGTTGTCTTCCATCCGAATTTTTCTTGAACCCGCACACTGATTGGATGCTGGGATCAGTGAGAGGTGATGTGGAGGTCAAGCAATTGAGGGTTTTACTCAGTTTCACACCGGGACAGACTACACAAGGCTGGATTTGGCACATGCATGTGCTTGTCACGTTCAGTTGATTTTAATCTTCCTCGACTTCTAGTGCGATTTAGATGCAAAACCAGATTACTGGAAGTTGGTCTTTAATGGTCACACTGTGACCCATTAATACCT
The DNA here is from genome assembly GCF_059441095.1 of Idiotropiscis lumnitzeri. Classification (NCBI taxonomy): domain Eukaryota; kingdom Metazoa; phylum Chordata; class Actinopteri; order Syngnathiformes; family Syngnathidae; genus Idiotropiscis; species Idiotropiscis lumnitzeri. The sequence goes on along the minus strand of NC_142393.1, from coordinate 31,781,664 downwards.
CTGTATACAGAATTTTCAACAAACCTCATAACCTTATGATCCACTTCACCCTGCCGGAGAATAACTAGGTCAGATAAAAATCAACAGATGAAAAATTGAAAATCACTTGTCTTCATCTCCTTTTCAACCTTCCCAGCTGGTGATCAGGGTCCACATGTCAGACGAGAGCTCCAAGACCATGATGGTGGACGAGAGGCAGACGGTCAGGCAGGTGCTGGACAGCCTGCTGGACAAGTCGCACTGTGGTTACAGCCCAGACTGGTCACTGGTGGAAACCATAAATGAGCTGCAAATGGGTAAGAGACTCCTTAACTGAATGAAATCAAAATTGTTGAGGAGTGACAATTAGCATACAACAATGCTACTTCTCAGCAGTAAATCACTGCAGAAAAAGAAATTAATAAAATTTCACAAGGCCAAACTGTTATTTATTCCAATCGGCACCAAATTGTGCAAAACTCACTCCTCCATATGCCTCATAATTGAATCGCCTGCTAAATGTTTCTCTTCCAGTGTTAACAATCTGTACATGTATCCCCATCAAAACTGAAATCAGGTCTTTCTTGGCCAATGGGCAACTTCTCCAATGGGTTGTCATGAAATCTTGACCAAAAACATCAAAAGATCTTAATCTCTTCTTCTCTCTCGGCCAGAACGTATTTTCGAGGACCACGAGAACTTGGTGGAGAATCTGTTGAACTGGACGCGAGACAGTCACAACAAGCTCATGTTCATTGAGCGCATTGAGAAATATGCTCTCTTCAAGAACCCGCAGGTGCCTGATCACATCACTGCCACACATCCATGCAAGTTGGAAGGAGATACCTTTGTAGGGGAAAAGACACAAACACATAGTTTATGCATACTCTGTAGTCCCTGCATTGCTTAGAGAGCAAACGAGAGCATGTTTGTGCTGGAGAATTAGAAGTAGGTCGAAGCTCTAAAGCAAGCAAATGTGAATAATTTATTTAATGTAAGACATAGCAATCCACTGACTTAACACTGTCTCCTCCTTCCACCCCCTCAACTAATCTTCTCTTTCCAGAACTATTTGCTGGGTCGTAAGGAGACTTCAGAAATGGCTGACAGGAATAAGGAGGCTTTATTAGAGGTGGGATGATGAACAACCACATAATGACATGTTTTCCTTAAAGGGGAATGAGCTTTTAAACATCCGTTTTCAGGAGTGTTTCTGTGGCGGTTCCGTGTCAGTGCCTGAGATTGAAGGTGTGCTGTGGTTAAAGGATGATGGAAAGAAGTCATGGAAAAAGCGCTACTTTCTCCTCAGGGCTTCAGGAATCTACTATGTCCCCAAAGGCAAAGCCAAGGTCAGTGATTCTTGAGTCCTACAATTTAAAATAAATTACACTGATGTAAATTTAGTTTATCATAGGCACTATCTTCACGGCCGCTCTTTTGCATTTTCTGTTTGTGACCTCATTGCATTTTCTGCACAGATTTGTATTATTCTTAGCACCTGCAAGGTCATTAAGTAACATTAGGCTTAACAAGTCAATTCCTTTACATCATATCTTCGCTGCAGGCATCCAGAGATCTTGTGTGCTTCCTGCAACTGGACCATGTTAATGTCTATTATGGTCAAGACTATCGCAGCAAATATAAATCTCCCACTGACTACTGCCTGGCTTTGAAGGTAATTGCACCTCTTACTATGCAGAAGGCATGCTGTGACTGTTTATAATTCTTTATTGCAAGAAATACACTCACAAGTTTTGTTGCCATACAGCATCCACAGATCCAGAAAAAGTCACAATATATTAAGTATTTGTGCTGTGATGATGTCAGAACCTTGCACCAGTGGGTGAATGGAATTAGAATTGCAAAGGTAAGCCCCTAACATTAGATTTCTGTCCAACACAAATCATTTTTGTGTCAAAATGGAAATGGAAATGTGAAATATTTTCTGGGTTCGGGCTTGTGTCCAGTATGGGAAGCAGCTCTATATGAACTACCAGGAGGCCATGAAAAGAACTGAGGCAGCCTATGATTGGTCCTCTCTATCTACCTCCAGCATTCGATCCGGCTCAAGTTCTGCAAGCTTACCCGGTAGGTTGTTTTTAGTACGACTATATTAGTATGACTAGCCACTTCCAGTTCTGAATTTATTTTCCTTCCTTATTTGTGCCTCCAGAATCACAATCTAATCATTCTGGCCATTCAGACAGTGGAGTGGACACAGGGTCTTCTCATGGTCGCTCACAGAGTGTTGTTAGCTCCATTTTTTCAGAGGCATGGAAAAGAGGCACTCAAATGGAGGAAAACACCAAGGTATGACTACTCTAAAGCTGCTTTGACACTGCATCCCTGGTTAATTAGTACATTACAAGTACATTAGTAAAGACAGGATTTATTTGCCTGTCTCCTTAAGACAGAACTCATCGAAGCCGTGTCTCAAGTGTAGGTTAACACAGCCGTTCCCCCATTGAGATGACCAATTTTTAATTTCTCAACATTAAGGACCTAGTGTGAAGTAAACCAGACCATCCTTCTAGATTCATAGTTAGACCCATAGCAACGGCCTAACAATGAAAACACTTTTGTTCGTCAATCTATGGTATTCTAACACACATTCTGCTTCAAACAGATTCGAATGGAAGCTTCCAGAGGTGCCACTTTGCCACATCCTTCCCATAGTCACCGCCATCACAGCCAGCATTCAGTTGACCAGTTGACCCTGACAACCCGTCCTCAGCCTCAGCCTCATCCCCAGCAGCAGCCTCAACCACAGACAGTTGAGCAGCACCTGGCCCCTAAGCCTCAGTCGCCTCAACAGGTCCTGCAGCCCCAGCCACAGTCACCTCAGCGCTTGCAGCAGCCTCCACACCTCCTGCAACATCAGGAGCAGCACACCATGAGCAGCTACAGCCACTTGCCCCCCCAACAGCCGCCACCCCCTGTAAACAACTACAGCCAAATGCCTCCACCCCCATCACTTCAACAGCAGCAGACGCACCCGAACTACCCTAATCAGCTGTCGCACAAAGCAGTCAACTACAGTGTTGCGTTATCCCAACCGCCGCCCAACAACGAGAGTAACTACAGCCACGTGTATCCCACCCAGCAACAGCCAGCTCCTCCACCGGCTCCGCCACCTCCACCCCCACCTCCTCCACCACCTCCACCACCCCCAGTACAAACCATGTCGCACTACTCTCCAGCTCTCAACATGTACAAATTCAGTACAATAACCAGACTGCAGAACCAGAACCAGGCTACCAGTCACCACAGGATGCATCCCCAGCAACCTCCCCCATCCCAGACACCGCCCACCGCAAAGATGTACATTAAACCAAATGTGAATCACATTGCGGCCAGGACTAATGTCCCGCCTCCTCCTCCACCCCCCCCACCACCATCTATGCCAACCCCTGGTTCTGCCATGGCTGCACTGAAGTTCGGCCCTCCGAGTCCCAACACCCCTGCTGCCTTCATCCTTCCGCCTCCAGCATCTCAAACCAATGGTGTAGTATTTCCACCCCCTCCTCCGCCACCCCCATCGGCAGCAGGTGCTATCAGCCAGTCAAATTATCCAATTGGGCTGAAGCATGCACTGAAAGAAAGGTTTCCCAGCCCCCCACGGGATCTCATGTCTTTAAACGGAGATGTAGAAGATTCCCCGCCTCCTGCTCCTACTCCATCGCCGCCACCTCCACCACCACCGCCTCCTCCACCACCACCCCCACCACCTCCCCAGCATGTCCTAGTGCCGGCCCAGTTCCCAGCTCCTCCACCAGCGCCACCCAAATCCTTTACCCAAGGATTTGTTCCTCATACTGCCCCCAAACCTCTGTCACCTGTCTTGCCTTTCCCACCTGTCCCACCACCAGCCACCATGGCTGGGCTGCCACCCCCGCCACCCCCTCCTCCACCTGCACCCCTCAAGAAGCAGTTCAGTCTCCAGACAGGCTACACCTCCAGTCAGCCTCCGCCGACTCTACCCAAGCAGCATAGTCTGTCTAAGCCCCCGCCTGTTTCAACAGGAGCGGCCCCCGTCTCATCTTTAGTGAAACAGATCGCAAGCCAATTTCCAGGGGCTTTGAACCAAGTAGCCAATCAAACAGAGATCCCCAAAGTTCCCCTCTCGCCCCCTGCAGTCAAGTCCAAACCAAAATGGCAGCCTGTTGGCAGTCAACAGCCGCAGTCTTCAGAGTTCCCACCCCCTCCGGACAGTGTTCAAGTCAACAGTACTGGTTTTCCAGCTCCACCACTAGCACCACCGGTTCCAATAGCCCCCGCCTCTTGTCCAACACCACCACCGCCGCCCCTTCCTCCTGGGAATATGGAATCACCTGTGAGGACCTCTCCGTCCGGTCTAGGTGGTAAAAAACCTCCTCCAACCCCCCAGAGGAACTCCAGTATCAAGTCTAACTCTTCTGCGTCCTATGAAGAATCCAGGAGGAACCTTCTCAGTAAGTTTGCTCCACAGAGCAACACCCCTTCATCCTCCCAATCTCCCCTCTCTGCGTCAAATACGTCACCATCAAAGGATCCTTCAGGGGGACCCCGTGCACCCCCAAAACCCGGTAAGCTGAACCTAGCCAACCTGCCCTTGGGTCTTCAGGCCAAAGTGAGCCAGGCCAAGCAATCCGACTTCCCCTCCCCGCCAGCCGAGTGTGCCTACTTCCCTCCTCCGCCACCACTGTCTGAGCTATTCCCACCTCCACCTCCTCCTGGGAACGATTCTCATAGTAGTGGACCTCCAAGAGTAGCTGTGGTGAACCCTCAGCCTCAAGCTCCTCCTCCTCCCCCACCACCCCCACCAGTCTCAATTATTAACAACTCCACTTGGGGTAAGAGCTCCCTGAAAAAGACTCCTCCGCCGACACTTGTGCGCCGTAGCAACACCACACCAGAACCCCCACCAATCTCACCATCACCACAGCTACCTCCACCCACCTCACCGAAGGGCAGCTCAGGCCAGCCCAACTTCCTTGCGGATCTAAACCGGACCCTCAAGCGAAAGTCTGTGGGTAGGCAAGGCAAAATGGACCCTGCTGGGACTATGGATGACATGGCTCTGCCGCCGCCTCCCCCTGAGCTACTTCTTGAACAGGGAAAGCAAAGCAATGGTGGAAATGATGGCTACATGTCCGGGAACATTTCAGGCTATGCAACGCTACGACGAGGACCCCCACCGGCACCACCAAAACGGGGGGATGCCACCAAGCTTACTGGGTAGTGGTGAAAAAAAACTTTTTGAACAAAAGAATTTTCCTCTGCCTGTTTGGATCACAAAAAAAAATGCTATTGTATTGTGTATACACCAAAAGCTAGTTCAGAATTTGGTCCACGAGGGTTCACATTTTTCAAGTGCTCAGGATTTTACTTGTTATCATCATCTCGACTCTTAGCATGTAGTTTTGACCTTCCCGCCAAGTAAAACATTGAGTATTAACTCTTCCAAACTCTTTGTGATAACTCTTGTGAAGTCAGAATTTCAACTAAATCAATTTTGAAAATAAGACTAGATTCACATTGGACCCCAAACACGTACAATCTTCTATTGCTACGGATTCGAAAGAAAGAAATGGACCTTGTTTAGGTTGTAAATGCGAGTGCATGTGTGTGATTGCTGTGTGTGGGACTCATGCATTGAGCACATGTATGTACATGAGTAAGAGGCCTATGTGGAAAAGGGCTGTTTGCTTTTATGTGAAATTATTTAAATGATCAATTGAAGTATTTTTATTTGGGAACAATGAAGGTCTGGTCAGATGTGATTATGGAATGTATATCGGAAGTTAAACATGAATGGCTCACATCCACACAGTGTCAATAATAGAGGGCGTAAAATCTGTTAAAAGTCTGTGGTGTCTTTCTAAATGGTCTCATCCCATGTCAAAAGAAAAGAAGGAGGCCTTATTCTTTCAGTCTTGCACAGTCGAGGGGTGGTGGGGTTGTGAATACTCTGCAAACTGGGGGAAAATACTCATGCAAAACTTTCCATGGACTTCTAAAGGCAACGGGAGGGGAATTGTTGTGGCAGGCTTTTTTCCCATGTTTTTTTAGTCCATTTGTACAGTTGCTGCAGCTCCTGCTTCCTTGCTATCCCCAATTTTGCCCAATCCACCCACCATGTCACATCGTACAAATCCACAAAATAGGCTGGATTCATCCATGTGAAGGACACTCCACAGGATACTGTATAGTGCATCGTCATGACGTGGAACTCTAAATTCATGTGAGGGGGACACAAGACTTGATTGTTGTTCTCAGATTAAGTGGGTCTGTTGTATCTGGATTCTTTGTGGTGCCATGAAAATGTTCAGCCTAACTGCTTGCAGGATTGCCTTCATTTTCATCAGAGTGCTTGCGCTGTCCCAAGATTTCAACATGGGTCAGGATGACATTTATATCTCCATCACTAGTAAAGATGAAATAGATTTGAATTCATTTACTGGATGATAAAGACCAATGGAAGCTGTTCAATTCTCATGGCTTAAAAAAAAAAAAAATCTTAGTTATATTGGTTGACTCCGTATAGTATGACATGCTACTCTTTTATTCTAACGCCGTATTTCTTTTTTAAAATCGGTCCGTAACAGGATATTTGCTACAGTTCTGTGTAAGTTATTGATGTACACATGTGAGGCCTAAATGGTTGCAAATTGATTAAATGTGTCCTTCCTTATAAACCGAAATTCACAATATAAATGTTCAAACCAGAATTTGTCCTGAGTTATTTGTTCAGCCTGTAATATAGGGTTGCTCGACGGTCAGGTGATTATTTCATATTTCTTATGGTCTACAAGTAAGGATGTCCCGATCATGAGATCAATTTCAGCTGATCGTAAATTTTATTTTTTTGTATTTTTTTAAGTGCTACAAAGCAAAAAAAAAAAAAATCCAGTGTTACACAGATATTGCTAAAAGAAAAAAAATGGCAAGCAGCACAAATAAACGCAGCAAGTGGGGGAACGTTCTGGTAGTTGTCGCAATAAGCTAAGGTGAAGCTTGAGTCTTGCAACAATGATAATTTGCTGTCCGGAAATATTTGAATATGGACAGCGGAGACAGTGCAACAGCGATATACAGTGTATGCAAATTGAGCATTTCACATGGCAGAGAGGATAGAGCTACAACTAATTCAATACGCCACCTGAAAAACTTCTATGCCCAAAGAAAAAGATTTAGTAAATGTTTTACTTGTTTTAAACCACTGCTCCATTAGCCCTACATAATGTGTCATGTAGAGATCGTTATGTTTAAAAAAATGTCGCTCACTTCGGGTATCATTTTGGGATTGTGGAGATGGGTTTACACCAACATTTTGTAGAAAAAATTCCTTTGCCCTGTTCTGTACTAGGTTGTCATCATCAGCAGCAGCAGTGAATGTTTGAGTTTCCTGATCTGCTTCAACTTTACTTTTAAAACAAACTTTACTAGCCTGTGTTTCTGCACTTTTCCACAGTTTGGATGGACATCCAATAGGCTTGGCTACCCAACAAACATTCGCACATCACATTATAGTATTACACTTAAGTAATATAGCAAAACACTGGTCTCTTTTTTTTCCCTCCCCCATGCAAAATTTGGGGGAAATAATCTGCCGTGTTTGTGCTGGTTTGTGCCATATTTACTTTTTGATCTGCCACAGTTTTGCAATTATTAGGGATCATTTTATAAAGAAGCAAACCTGCTCATCAGTGTATTTGACTGAACATGCAACAATCTACATATAAATATCATCGTGATAATCTGCCATGTCGGCCGGTGATGAAGTGCCCAAGATATTTAACTTTATCAGTTACACTGACCACTGTATTTAACAGATAAAGAGCAGGATACTTCATGTGCTTGTGCTCCTTAGTCCTACAAGTCATAACCACACTCTTAGTTGCATTGTATTTGTCATGTCATGCTGCTCATCTTAATCTGCACCAAAGTTCAGAAGCTGCAACAGGCCAGGCAAAACACTACTATCATCATCATACAATAAATGATTCATAATCAAAGTTGCAGCCACCACACCGGTTTTATATGATCTGAGCCTACTTGGGAGTTCATCCATATACAAGTTGTAAAAGAACTGGGGATTGAATTCCAACCAGTCTGACTCATCAAGTCAATTTTATTTGTATAGCCCTTAATGACAGACCGTCTCAAAGGGCTTTACATAACCACAATCGACATCCCCAGATCTTAACCCCCAGGAGGGCAAGGAAAAACTCAAAACCCCCTTAGGGTAAAAGTGAGAAACCTTGAGAAGTGTCCACAGATAGGGGAATCCCCCTTCCAGGATGACCAGGCTGCAATGGATGCCAATTGGGCAACATTTGACACATAAAATGATGCTGTGCAATGTTAGCTGAGTTAATGTGAGTCACTCAAATGGAGTGAAGATGTCTTCAGTGGAGCGGGTCCTCGTCCAGTTGATCAGGGCCGTAATCTCCATAGCAGCACCTCCGAGGATGTGGTCCGCCTTCGATCTTGTACCGGTCAGTTGCTGTAGAATCAGAACAGCCACTTCCAAGTGAATCACCATTGCCTAGCCGGGGGACTGAGGACAGAAAAGAGAACAGAAGTAGTAAGCAGGCCAACAAATAATTTGAATTAGATGCTAAAGTATAGAAATAAGTTGATCAGCTGACACGCTGCAGGAGGATGACTTCGGTGGAGCGGGTCACCATCACCTAATTCCCCAGCCGGGTAAAAGGGGGCATAAAAAGAGAAGACGTGGTGGTAAACAGGCCAACAAATAGTTCATCAAAATTCAGTGTATAAATGAGTCTTTAACTGTGTTTTGATTGAACATTTCGTCTGAGGTGGCGCCTCTAATACCTGTGGGTAATGCTTTCCAAAGCATTGGTGCCCGAATAGAGAAGGCTCTAGAACCCGAGGACTTCTTTTTGGCTCTCGGGATCACTAAAAGACCAGCATTTTGTGAGCAAAGGTTTCGGGACAGAACGTATGGTACCACGAGGTCAACGAAATAGGAAGGTGCTAGGCTTTGCAATATTTTATAGGTAAGTCGTAAAACTTTAAAATCACATTTCAAGTGGAGCGGAAGCTAATGCAAATTGGGTAGCATCGGGGTAAGACGATCAAACTTTCTCGTCCTAGTCAGGATTCTTGCTGCTGCATTTTGAATTAGCTGCAGACTTTTAATTCTAGACATGGAGAGAGCAAAACGTTACAATAATCGAGGTGAGACGGAACACACGCATAGATTAAGATTTCTGCATCACTAGTTGATAGAATTGGACAAATTTTCGCAATATTGCGCAGATGGAAAAACGTAGTTCTAGTAATATTTTTAAAGTGCATTTGAAAAGACATAGTTAAATCAAATATAACACAGAGATTTTTTGTTGAATCACTTTGGGCAGTATTACATTTATCGAAACTCAGAATGGTGTCTTTGAAAAGGTGCAGATGACGTGCTGGTCCAATGATCAGCATCTCGGTTTTAGCTGAGTTAAGACACAAAAAATTTGAAGCCATCTATTGTTTAATCTCAGCAAGGCATGCCTCTAATTTATAGCAATGATGCGGATTTGTTATATCCAGCGGCATATATAATTGGATATGATCGGCATAACAATGAAAACTAATGTTATATTTACGTATAATATCACCAAGCGGTAGCATATAGATGCTAAACAATAGAGTTCCAAGGACCGATCCCTGCGGAACGCCACATGTGATATTACAAAAGTCAGAAGTCGCATTGCCATGAATTACACCGTGCGTCCTCTCTGACAGATAAGAATTAAACCAAGAAAGCGCTCCATTGCTGACACTAAATGGGGAAGACACACGATTCTCTATCTGTGTCAATCATCAACACTTACATTATCTAAATATAACACAAGGGGTAGCCATATTGTCTCAAATTGTTGGAATCTTCCACTGAAAATATATTTTATCCTCTCTAGATGCAATGTGTCAGTTAATCCTTCCTGCCACATCTTCACTGTCGGAACCTTTGTACTTTTCCACAGCATAAGAATCTGTTTCTTTGCCATTATGAGCCCATATGAGACAAAGCATTGTTGGGGTTTTCTCAGTCTTTAAAAGCCTCAGATGTCCCAAGGACAAGGAGTATGGATCCAATTCGATCCTAATCCCGATGACCTCAGACATAATCTCGTATTCATTAGTCCACAAATTATAAATCAGGTTACATAACTCTGAAGATGGGTTGCAACAGAAGCCTTGCCTTTTTCAGGATAAATATTTTGTAATCTGTTCTTTTTAAAATGAAGCTTGTGTGTAATATTAAATTGTATAAACAATGTCTTGGGTTGTTAATATTCTCGAATGCCTTGTTCCATAAATGGTTTGGGATATATTCACCAACTTCTGTCTCCCATTCACATTTGTTTAAGTAAATCGGAGGGGAATTTAAAGACAAAATAACAGTATCGAGACAGGTTAATTTTGGTCGTTCTGTTGCAATTTCAGATAATCACCTATCGATGAATTGGGATAAATCGTTAACTCTTTCAAATGTGTACGAATATAATCTCTAATTTGTATTAATTATAGAAACTACTACTGCCTTACCAGAATTTCTGTTGTAACTGAGAAAACAAAGCCAATACCCCTTTCATGTATAGATCGGCAAAACAATTATTGTCCCTCTGATTCCACGTACCAAAGGAAACCCCTGAAGCAGAGGGAGGAAAAGTAGGATTGTTATATATATGGGTTATGCTGGAGACTAAGAGTTATGGGGAAAAGAGAACCTAATCTGATTCCAGACTGATCAAATCATGAATGACAGGGTTGCAATACAGTGATCTATTGATTTTAGTTGGACCTAACAAAATTGTAGCTAAAGGATATGGAGTACATTTCTCTCGTTCAATCAGCAACCAGCTAGGTGGGGCGGTCAAAGCATTTTACCAGAAAATTTACATTTTTATTGCTGAAGCCCACTGATAGAATAAAAAATTTGGAAGTACCAGTCCACCAATGTTTTTTGATTGGTAAATATATTTATTGCTTCTTCTAGGTGTTTTGCATGACCATAAAAAGGGATTTATTATAGAGTACAATTGTCTTCTTAAGGAAAATCTGAACATTTTGAAACAAATACAACAATTGTGGAAGAAACACCATTTTAACTGCATTTATTCCCCATTCATTTCAAATGCAAAATTAAACACTGCACCACACCATTTTTTATCCGATTTTGTTCATACAAAGTATTCAGAAAATTCATGTCATGCAATTTACAATTTTTACATGTTTTGCTTTTTTTATTATTTTTTTAAACTTTTTTCACAATTTCACATTTTCACCCAAAATAATCCCATTCATTTCTACAAAAATTCTATTCATTCCAGTTTATTGTATATTATTCTGTCATTCAATATCATTCCACAGATTTTCTTTCATCTTCTCAACCAATTTCTTCAGTTATTGGATTCCCTAGTTCAGCGGTTCTCAAATGGGGGTACGCGTACCCCTGGTGGTACTTGAAGGAATTCCAGGAGGTTACTTGAGATTTTAACTAAAACTAACAAACATGCAAAAATATTTTCATTATTATTCAAACAAATGTTTCAGGAAAATATGTCATAAAACGAATTCTATTTTCAGTAGGTTATTCAATTTCATTATTTTGAAAACTCATATTCTCCCCCAAACCAAAATGGTTCTACCCAATTTATTGCGTGCCACCACTCGTCACCTGCCAATCACTTCAATACGCAAACAATGGATTCGTGGTTATAGCGTAAGTCTTCCGAATAAAACGGAAGCACAGGTACGGAGTGGGGCTCCGTACACAGGTGTAAAAGTAGGGCCAAACCAGAGTCGGTGATATTCCGGTTGTATGTTGAAGATTATATTTTATTTGGATTTACTCACACAAGTTGCAACAAACCCCAGGCACTGTTTTTTTCTGTGGGGAGAAACTTGGTCACAGTTGCATGAAGCCAGCGCACCTGCAGCGCCATCTTGAGACGAAACATTGATGTCACGTTGGTAACAAGAGGAAACTGAATTCAGATCGTCTCAAGATATGATGCGGAAGCCGCTTATGTTGTGACTTTGCTCGTAGCTAAAGCCAAGAAGTCATTCACTATCGGTGAAAACCTGATAAAAGATCTCTTCTATGATCCAAAAGCGGACACTTTATTGATTATTTTATGTGGACCAATACAAATTTAAAGGTTAAAAGTTTGAAAAGTTCTCAAGTTTAATAAATCAGACACTGATGGCATGTTTTTGTAATTGTTTTGGGGTTTTTTTTAACCCACAAATGTTTTTGCGCTGGTATTTCACGGGGGGGGGGGGACATCAATGGAAAAAAAAAGATACATCACTGGAAACCACTGCTCTAGTTAATATGAATACCCTACAGACAGCACTTACTTTGCTCCATAAATTTAATATATATTCACATAGCACTGCACTTCCCAGACGAATGGATGATGCCCTCTTCAACCACGACAATCAATCCTGGTGTCTGCTGCAAAATTTAAAAGAAAAGAAAATGTGTCTTAATTGTAAATATTCAAAGAGTGTGTGGCTCCCGTCGAACAATTAATGAAATGTTTCAAATGGCTCTAATGACTAATGTAATGTCCCTCATGAGCCGTACAAAGATGCAGCACGACGGGTTTAAGGCTGAAAGAGATTACTCTTCCCGGATAGTCTATTTTTCAACGATAGGTTCATTTTTTTTTAATCAGGGAAAACTAGCTTGCAATTTCAATTTTATCAATTTGTTTTTAAGAAAACAGCTCCTGTCAATGAACAGTATGACCACGCCCGCTCACCTGCCTCCATGTGCGATAACAATTTCAAATTTGGTCTTTGTAACTACGTCGCTAGTAATGTTAAAATAAAAGGACCAATCGGTCCCAACGTGTATGTGGACATCTTTACTTGGGCCAACTCCAACGTCTGAAAACATAACAAAACGATTCACCTTTCCATGGCTGACTAAAAAGAGAATGAGGAAATGAGCACGTCTGCCATTTTTCACATTGCATTCCGGGAGTTGTTTTTTGTGAGCTGAATTGCTCATAGGGCTTTATATATTCTATTTATGTGTAAGATTACCCCCACTCCCCCGAAATCCACCTCTCCCTTTGTGTCACTCCCTTCACCGCCCAATATGAAAATTACGTGTTTTAAATGGCCAGATTTGTCCGGTGCTCGGAATCTTTCCAAGTCCATTTTTTTTTTTTAAATGAATTTTGAAAAATCAAAACACTGACAGACTGCCACTTTGTTTGTTCTTACAATTAGCATAGCAGCAAGCAGAGTCAGCTGTAGAGCCTAAAATTGCGCTCTTAAAATGGATGACAGCATAGACACGAGTTCATTCACCCAAAGCTCATGCCAGGCCATGGTCTGTTGCCACTGTAGAAGAGGCCACGTGGCCACTAAAATGTTGGGCACAGGAAGAAAATTCCTGAGTGAACGCAATAGACCGTGTGTGACGTGACTCTAGCCTGATTAAACCATTTATCTAATTTGTTCCATTTCTATGCCTTTAAGTCGGACCAACAGCTGCCCCTTTGCAAGGCCCCTTAAACACTCGCAACTCTTCTCAACCTTTATACAGCCCTATTGATTGTGACAATTCAAATACATGACGAGATATGGCGTATGACAGATCATTTTCAAATGTTTCCAGTGGTTATTCACAATTCACTTCGCAGAGAGTAATTTCTACAGATCCTGTTCATTTCGTTTTGTTTTTTAACCATCTCTGTCACAAGAGGAAGCTTGGTTCAACACAATCAGTCTGAATTTTCTTCAGGCTTGAATGTTTATGTACAATTTCAGTGAAAAGACATTTCCATCCATACAAACCCATCTTCAAATCTTTGTCAATTACTTGACCTGAAATGGACCGAAGAAAGGAATGTGTCCAAGTATTCAGTCCAACAGCACAAACAGTGCGCTCAGAAAATATTTTGTCCCCTGTTGATTTCCACATTGCTTGCAAGCCAGTGCTGAAGTCTGCAAAACATGTGTAAAATAGCCCCAACATATGTGGTTTTGAGGTTCCAAAAGGTGTGCAAATAACTCAGTTGCACATCAGAATAGGAATACATACATGGTTACATGACACAAGAAGGCACGCTCAGTTACAGCCGTATTGACTGTTTTCTAATTACTTGTTTTCTATTTTATACTTATGTTGAATAGGTATTTTTTCTAAATAAATACTTTATAACTTTACGACTACATTAGCATTTAGTGATAGACGATGGCGTGTTCCAACTGTCATAAATAGACAACCCCTGTAATTAAAAAAAAAAAAAAAGGGGGTTGAAACAACACTTTGAGAATGTCCCGTAAAGTGCAAAGGTTCAAAGGCTTCATTTACAGATTGCATATATACTGTACACATGAAAACGCACAGTCCTTTTCATCGTTCAAGTGTCCCCATCAGAAGTTCCAAAGCGGCCAGGAGAGACACTTCAAACTCCTGATCTGAGAAGCGAGCCACTGACTGGCGGGCGTTGCGTCGTATCTGCAGGCGGCTAGTAGGCGTCAGACTTAGGATCTCCTCGATGGCTTCAGCATAGCCCTCCTCGTCATTGGCAAGGAAGCCCGTCTGGCCTCCCTCAAAAGGCACCACGATATCAAGCTTCGGACCACCAGACTTGTGGGCGAGGATCACATTGCCTGCTGCCATGCACTCCACAACACCTGAACAGGGAGGGAGGGATGACATAGTGGTCAAAATATTTAACAAACAAAAGGGTCAAGTGATGCTCAATTACCAATCCCAAAGTGCTCGTTCCACATGGTGTGCAGTCCAATAGTGGCCCCACCCAACTCTCTTTTTAACTCTGCAAAGGGGATGTTCAGTTTAAACTCCACTCTGTCAGCCACACCCTGCTCCTGGCACAGCCCCCGCAGCATCAATACCCTATCCTCGTCCTCCGTATTCCTGCATCCTCCAATCAGAATCAGCTTCAGACTCTCCCTCCCCCCAGCAGCCTCTCTCCGCCGATCCAACACTTTTTTGAAAGCTTTGATCTGCAGCTGGTGGTCCTTCTCGGGACGGAACTGCCCAATGGAGACGATTGAGTGGCACTTTTTTTCCTCATTCTCTTCTAGTGGGATGTCCAGGAATGCGCTGACGTCGCAGGGTGGGTAGACCACACTGGTGCGGTTGGAGGCGTGCCACAGTGACAGAATGTGCTCAAGCGTCCAGGATGAGTTGACCATTACTAGGTCACTGCAGGAGCCGGCCATGCCATAAAGCACAGCGAACAGACAGTAGTAGAGGACCTTGAAGGCGCTCAGGAAAAGACTGTCAGAAATGTAATCTGGGTTGTTGAACCTGAGATGAGAATAGCTCTTAATTAGTGTCACCGCATCATCTGTATTATGCAAGTAAAAGCATACCTGGGGTTCCTTTCTCTCACCACGGACAGCATGTCAGTGCTGATGGTGGGGTAGTGGACATAAGCGCATACACTGCATCCTCCCAGGTAGCGGAAAAGGGGCAGAGTGAAAGCGTATCCCATTGAGTCGATGAAGATGTCAGGGACAAATTCTGTGAGCGCTTCCCATCCCAAGAAGATGGAGCCCATGCTTTGCCCGAGCAGGGTGAAGTGAGGAAACAGACTGGGCTCCACTAGAAATCTCAGCCTTAGGAACACAAAGTGAATCGGCCGAGGAAGCACAATGCTGAATTTGCGCCGTGCTCCATCCACAATCTCGTGGGCCGAAACACCCAGGTCGCCTGTGTAGACCACAATGTCGATGTCTGGATACCTGTGTAGACATGTTGAACACAAATTGATGAATTCATTCTTTAAACAAACTCAGCATAATTAAATCAAGCATACCTTCGCTGTAGAGCTCTGATTGCACACCAGAGCACCCTCTCTCCCCCACCACCAGCGTTGCAGTATGGGTGGAAGAAGGCCACTGCAGGACGTCTGCTCCTTGCATATCGAGTGTTCCTTTTGCCTTTCAGCCACAGACGCACTGCCAGCATCAGCAAGACCAACGCGGCAAGCAGAAGTAGACACACAAACAGCACGTGGAAGAGCACCTTCCAAAGGAAGCTACAACACAGCAACCCAACATTAACACGCATGTTAGGTGTTGCTTAAGCGATATTTGTCAATGTCGTGGAGAACACACAACTCTTTTGAGTCACTTAATAAAATGAATAAATGTTAAAACAAAACTGCTCATAATCTCTCTCCTGAAACTTATGTAACTAACAAGATAACCTACATGCATATGCATACAGTGCGATTTACTGCACATCAAGGAGACGCTCAGTTAACAGTTTAGTCGTTTAATATTCATGGTCTAGAAGTGCACTTTCATTTTACACATCTCCAATAATGTCGACTCCTGCGTTACGTCGTCGCCATAGGAACGCAACTATGTCGTAAACCGATGATTCCCTGTCCACTGATTAGCTCTTCGATGAAAATTAAAATAACAATAATACCGAGGCATTAAAATTACACAAAACGAAATGGCGAAGGTTTTCAACGTCGACTTAGATTTTTACATGTAAAAACGTGAATAGAATATGACTGGAGTACATACCACAAACACAGAATGATTTCGTCGTGTGCCGACATTTTGCCAACAGACACCAAACTACACGCGTCATTAGATTCTTCTTCTTCTTTCGATTCCTAGCGGATTGCAAGCGATTTGCAGGTACATACTTCCACCTACTGAACAAGAGTGTGTATTACCCACGTCGCCACCTTCACAAGCTATTCACCAGTTAAGTGTCCCTCAAATATTAAGTGCTTCCCTCACACACCTGGTCCTATCTCCTTCTCTCTCCGCACACCACCACCAATCACACTTTGACGCAGCGCCGACACGCGTCATCGTTTAACTTGTCACTTGTTGTCACTTGTGCTAAACCCTTTATTAACGTCTCCTATAGGTGAGGAGGTATAACTACATCACAACTGTTGCATTATGGGTGCTAGGAGTGACAAAAACTCAGATTAATGGAATTGTTTCACTATTTAATTATTTGTCACTTGTATGTATTCATTTAATTAATTCAACGTCAATATTTAACTATTTGACCATTTTTTACTAAATTATTTTTATTAAACAAATGGTAAAATTATTAAATACTTATTGAAACAATTAAATAAAATGTCACATTTATTTATTCAATTGCTGTATGTATTAATTCATTCACATGTTTAATTAATTCCTTGATAGACTAAGGGTAAAGTAATGTAAAAAATTAATCTTTGATGTACACATATTAAATATATGTTTTGAGAGCAGGATTTTACCAGTTTGCTCCCTCCTAGCCTTACGGATTGATCGATGACCCCATGGCAAAGTTTAACTTCTGAATAAACACTTAAATCAATAACAACTCCCTGCTTTCATGGTTTGAACGATCGCAGTCATTTGCACCGTTTCCATCATGAAGAGACTTGTGATTTGGTTTGTTTTAATGGGCCAACTCCCAAAGATGGGGCACTGCACTGAAACACAGTAAGTTAGATTTTTGTGTGTGTCATTAAGGTTAAAGTCATAATAATATAACAATAATGTCAGTACACTTATTAGGGCCATATTTATTCGAGTTATTCTTTTTGTAGCGACCAAATTCTGTCAATCACACCGACAACACCAGAGCAAGTGGGCATTGTGAAGAATATCTCCACTCAATATGAGGTAGATAACTTGCCGTTATATACCCCTCCAAAAGTATTGTTACGGAAAGTTAATATCTTTTGCTTTTGCAGACATTTGGAATTCAGATCAAAAGGTGACTATGAGACAAAAATTAAGAAGTCCAGATTTTATTGTATGGCATTTTCATCTCGATGTGCTGAACAACTCGGGACAAAGCACCTTTTGTTTGAAGCCACCCACTTTTGAAGTGGGCAAAAGTTTTGTAACAATGATTATTAAAATTATTGAACATTAATAAGAATAACATTTAATATTTGGTGTCAGAACCCTTACTTATAATAACTGTATCAAGCTTGCAACTCATTGACTGAACCACTGAGTTGCAGTTTTCATTTGAAATGTTTTTCCTGGCCTTTACTGCAGCCTCATACGGTTCTTGTTTTTGGGGGTTTCTCCTTTCAGTCTGCTCTTCAGAAGGTGGTGGGCACGTGAGTCCGTCAGTCATCATTCTGTCATTATTTGAGGCCCTGTCCGTCGCCACCGGCAACAGCCAGTCAGTGTCAAGAACATACTCATTACATCGGTGTCCAAATTCACAGGCTGCGTCCTCCAAAGGTTAGATTATTGGCCGCATTTTTCAACTGCATGACACCACTCACGGCACGACTCAACTGCATGTGGTTCCCAAATATTAGAAAGACCTTAACGGCTACAAAGGCTCCTCCTCACGTATCCTCCATGGACCGCATAAACCGAGACAAATTACGACAGACTTTATGTGAATTTTGATTCCACCTGCGGCCGGAACTGAGGTCATGCGGCTGAACATGAAGACTTTGCAGAAACTAGCCTGTGAATTTGGACCCTGCGTATGTCACGAGCACAAAAAATATATAAAAAAAATATATATTACAACACACACACACAGCGTGGTGATTGGCGAAATTAAAGCAATATGGGACAATGTCATTGCAACCTGTGGGACTGTAAGGCACTGTTTTTTTTTTTTTTTGCTTTTTTAAACTCTGGGCTCTTCTGAGTGTGATGGAGTAAGTACTTTGTACATTTTCAACGCTGATTGGTTGCCTCTGATGGCGACGGATGGACTGGGCCGGCCTGAATTAACTGAGGGACTAACATGCCAGCCACCGGTAAAAAAAACATGCTCTGTTGGGTTAAGGTCCAGTTTTTCCTCTAAATGAAGTCCTTTGTAGTGTTCGCAGTGTGTTTTGGGTCATTGTCTTGTTGTATGATGAAGCTTCTCGCGGTTACCGGAAGATTGAATGAATTTTTCAGGAAATTGACTTCAGAATTTATTCTGCCCCTGCCATCATGAGCTACATCATGTTCAGAAATGTTACATCTGCAGCTGTTGTGAAAGGGCTATATGAATCAAAATGTATTGTATTGTATTGTATTGCAAGCCCGTTCCAGAAGCAGGGATGCAAGTCCAAACCATGACATTACAACCTCCACCAGGGCCTGTCCTGCCAATACGCCATTTACGCAGCCGCAAAGGGCCCCGACTTCACCAAAGGGGCCAGATCTGGCAACCCATTGCCGACACATCCGATCGCTAATGCGCACGCACAATGTGCGCTCCATTTTTGGCAAACGCAGCATCTCACTTTGCGATCATTAATCCGCGAGACAATGTGCAATTCTGTGTAAACAAGGGCACCAAGCAAAATGTCAAAAAGACTCATCGGGTACGGAAAAACAAAAGAAAAAAAGAAAAGATGAAGAACAATCTCAAGGTAAGTACGGATGATGTTAGGGCCTTGCGTTTAAATTGAGAAGAGCAATTTACGTCGTGTACGTTGTCTTGTGACGACGTAGGGGTGGTGGGGGCATTCGCTCAGACATATATATATATATATATGAATATATTCATATATATATATTCATATATATATACGGTGGCAGACTGGTTAGCACGATGGCCTCACAGTGAGAGACAGCATCGGGCATGGGTTCAATCCCAGCTCCGGCCATCCTGTGTGGAGTTTGCATGTTCTCCCTGTGCCTGCGTGGGTTTCCTCCCACATTCCAAAAACATGCATGGCAGGCCGATTGAACACTGTAAATTGCCCCTAGGTATGAATGTGGGTGCGGATGGTTGTTCGTCTCTGTGTGCCCTGCAATTGGCTGGCAACCAATTCAGGGTGTCCCCCGCCTACTGCCCAAAGATAGCTGGGATAGGCTCCAGCAACCCCCGCGACCCTAGTGGGGAGAAGCGGTACAGATGATGGATGGATATATATAGTGTGTGGGTGTGCGTGCGTGCGTGCGTGTGTGTGTATATATATTGTCAATTGTCATATTTAAAATTGTATATTCAGTATACAACATAAAACAAAAATAAATATGTTTTTGTCTTGCTGTTTTAATACTTGTAAAGGGG
The DNA here is from genome assembly GCF_059441095.1 of Idiotropiscis lumnitzeri. Lineage (NCBI taxonomy): Eukaryota > Metazoa > Chordata > Actinopteri > Syngnathiformes > Syngnathidae > Idiotropiscis > Idiotropiscis lumnitzeri. Next base: position 31,761,668 of record NC_142393.1, on the reverse strand, counting down.
ACTGAATTTTGCTGAGTTTTTCTTCTGCTCCTGCAATGTGTCCATGCGAAATGTCCACAGACCGCCTTGTGGCAGCCGGTCCACTTCCAGTACATCCGAGAAGAAAGTCAAGTTCACCTTTTTGTTCCTGCAAACAGCTCATCCACGGTCAAAGACTTGCTGCAGCAATATGATTTACCACATGAGTATGTTGCCTGAACAAAACATTTTTTCCTGATCAAATATAGTTTAATATAAGAGCTATAATTATTGATTTGTGCGTGGGCGGGGGTGTGTGTGTGTGTGTGGGTGGGGGGGTGTGTGTGTGTGTGTGTGTGGGTGTGTGCGTGCATGTGTGTGTGCGTGTACCGCTATATGTGTTGACTGTGTTTGTTTAGGGTGTTACTGGACAACACCAATCACCTGATTGAAATGCAGACACGGAACGATTCCACCGACCCGAGAAGCAGCACGAGTTTCTATGAGCGGTATCACAGCCTCGAGGATGTACAGTATATGCCTTGCATCACACGCTGGGTTACTTCATTATGCAGAGATGACCTGCTCTAATTTTGTTGTCTCCTTTTAAGATCTATCATTGGATCAACAGGACTGCTCACGACAACCCAAACACCATCAAAACCATTCTTCTGGGTTCCTCATTTGAGAAACGACCACTCTATGCTCTGAAGGTGCACATGTTCGTCCATTGATCAAATAGCACAACTCTGATATGATAAGCATGGTGATAAACATCTGAACTTGTTGCCGGATCGCATCCAACTGAAACCTGGTATAGCTTTTATCCCTGCGTAGCCAGTTTTCGACGTGATTAAAGTGTGAAGTTTGCCCAACATTTACATACATATACAGCAATAAATCCTGCATTTATACATCAAACACTACATGCTGACAAATATTGCCTGCATTAGAACGGCTCTATTAATTCACCAGGTATGATTGGGATCATGTTTATTCCTCACTCAGGTGTCGCTTAACAGTGAGAATAAGAAAGCCTTGTGGATTGACTGTGGGATCCATGCCAGAGAGTGGATCTCTCCTGCTTTCTGCATGTGGTTTGTACAATATGTGAGTAGATCTGGTTTGTATATTATACGTGTTGGTACATAAATCACTTGAGTAAGACATTCTCCTCTCCACAGTCCTTAGCTTCTTACAAGCAAAATAAAGACATTACTGACATTTTAGACAACATGGATGTTTACGTCCTGCCTGTGATGAATCCTGACGGCTACCTTTACACATGGACTACGGTAAAAGCGCATACGGCAGAAGTTGCCACTCATTTTAGAGGATATTGGATTTAACTCATATCTATTTGTTATGTGTGTCAGAACCGAATGTGGAGGAAGAGCCGGTCAATCAGCCCAGGTAGCTACTGTGTTGGAGTCGACCTAAACAGGAACTTTGACGCAAACTGGTGCAGTAAGTCTCCCTCCCCATTTTTGTTCCTCTCGCTGAGACTTGTGCACCTGTTGTCGGTTAGCAAACTACTTCTACTGTGTCAGGTTTGAAGTGTGCATTCTCCAGACATCACATTTCAGCTCCTTCTACAGATGTTCAATAGGATTGAGCTCATGATTGACAACTAAGCTACCAAGCTGCTGAAGGAAAATCCTTTGGACAACAGAGACAAAACTGGAGCTTTACGAGTTGGACAAAGTGCTGCGGAGAGGGAGGTCTGGGCTTCCCCCGCGACTAAGCGGAAGAAAATGGATGCATGGATGGATGGATGGACATTGGCTCGATGTCAATCAAAAAATTAAAGCATATAAAGTAAAGACCACTACTGCAAAACATGGAAGCTGCTCCTGTGGTCAGTCATGGGGCATCTTTACTCTATCGGGTACAGTGTTTTGAAAAATGACAAAAGAATGATTAAGGTTGTCACTGATGGCCAGCACTTTTTGACAGAAGGACAAAACATTGACCTATTCTGACTCTGCCTAAATCCGATTGAACATTTAACGAAGGAGCCAAAACATGCAATATGAGCAAGGCACCCATCAAAACCTGAAACAGCTGGAGTAGTTTGTTCAAAATCAGCGGGGCAAAATATAGCGACTGTCGACAGATAGACGACTCTCATCGAAAACTACCAAGAACATTTGATTGCATCAAACAACAAAATATGAACTTAAGGGTATATCATCATTGTGTCCAAATTGGTTTTGTTTGTTTTTTAAACTGCTATTGGGATTTTGTATTTCTTGAATGGAAGGGTACCTTGTGTGTATATACATGCTGTTCAGTATTTTCAAATGCCTTGGATTTGCTGCTATTTGAAGTTTGTGTTGACCACCAGCGGAGGGAGCCTCCAGTGATCCCTGCAGTGAGATCTACTGCGGTGCCTTCCCTGAATCAGAACCCGAATCGGAGGCCGTAGCAAACTTCTTGCGCAGTAAGAAGGACACCATCAAGCTTTACCTCAGCATTCACTCTTACTCTCAGATGCTGCTCTTTCCATACTCATGCACCTTGGATAACGCACAGAACCACAATGAGCTGGTGAGAACTTCTCCACAGTCCAAGACTGAGGCGCAGTTTTATTCAAAGCTGTTTTTCCAATCAAAACACACGCGAGCAACATTTTTTTAAATGTGGATTTCAAATGGTAATCTTTTATTTTAGCTTGAGATGGCCCAAGAAGCTTCACAAAATATCAGACGATATTACAGAAACACTTATAAATATGGTGCAGGAGCACAGACAATATGTGAGTGAGTTATTTTACTTTCAAGCTCATGGGACTGATTCAAAGTACTGATGCGTAGCTCTAACTCCTCTGCAGACCTGGCTCCCGGGGGCTCTGATGACTGGGCATACAATCTTGGCATCAAGTATTCATTCACGTTTGAACTCCAGGACCGTGGACGCTATGGCTTTCTTCTGCCACCGTCTCACATTTCCCAGGCATGCAATGAAGCACTGCTTGCCGTCAAGACCATTGCTCAAAGGGTCATCGACAAAACACAAGCTTCAACAAGTCCTTCAACTCTTTAAGTTGTAATAACCAGTTTTTTTCAAGGGTTGGTAATTGCTCAGATCTGACAGTAAAGTGCTTTGAACCATTTATTTTCACAAGAAATCCAGATATTTGACTCAATGCATTGCTTTCTGCATAGGAACAAAACGAAACACTTGAATTTGTATTTAAACAGTCCTCCTCATCATGCTGTTCACATTTTGACATCATGAGACATGACCATGCCTAAAAATGGATCAACAGTATCTTGCCTTGCAAGGCTTCAAAAGATGTTCTAGGGCAGGCATCACCAAATGGCGGTCCGCATCCGGACCGCGGGATGGTTCGGACCGGACCCATGGCCAATCTCTGATGAATTTTTTTCAGGGCGCATTCGGAAACGTTGGCGCTGCAATTCTTGTAAATACGGAAAAGGCGTCACTGATTTGAGCCAATCAAATCTTTTGTTTACTATCCACTGCCAATTGCGCAGCAGACCGGAAATGAGTGCTGCTGACAGTATGCCTTGCTAAAAAGTTAGCGAGGTCGATGCGTCTTGTTTTAAATGAATGGACGGAGAAATTTAGTTTTGATCTGGCTGCAGCCAATTTAAAACCAGTGTGCATCATATGCTCCGAAACCGTCGCAACATTGCGAAGCGCCACTACGAAACAAAGCACCGCCCTTTTGTGCACAGTTATCCGCTGAAGTGTGAGGTGAGCGCACGCAAAAACATCGAACTTCGAGTGCAGTACAACAGATTTTTACATTTTTGTTTACATCCCAGCGGCATGCAAACGAATGTTCAATAAAAGTATCATGGATTTTGGGGAAACATAAAAAAACATTCAGTGATGGGGAAGTTGTGAAGGAGTGCTTAAATGTGGTTGCACAAACATTATTTAAAGGAAAACACTAAGCCCAGATGTGTGAAATATTCGACCAAATCCCAATGGCCCTGACTCCGTTCCAACCCAGAATTAAGTCACTGGCAGGGCAGTCACAAACTCATTTTTCTCATTAAGAAAAGTTTAAAAAATATTCAAAAGAAAAAGTGGTGTCAAAGCTCATTTTGAATTAGTTTTTCATGAGGACAGCCATTTTTATTGATTGTGTACTGAACATGTTGACCTGGTTTACTCGGATAATTAGGCTTTCCGTTTTTTTTAGGCTGATAACTCTTTGATTTAAAAAAAAAAAAGGTAAAAGATGTTAACTCAATGCTTAGCACTTGATATATTTCTGCAGGAGATATTTTACTGTTTTTTTACTGGCATCCTTAAATTCCTGGAGCCACATTTTCTTGAATGTGAAATAAACGCCTTATATTTGTTTGACTGGCAAAGGTGTTTAATGGGAACATTGCTAAATATTTAGCATATAAGTGCGCTCTGTTGAAAATGACTAAATATTGAAACTATATAAAAATGTGAACATAGGCTAGACATTTCGGGAAGTTGGACTTTGGTTCGGACCTTTTAATTGGAAGAAATTTTCGTTGTGGACCTCTGTGACTTCTAATTGAATACCTCTGTTCTAGGGAAATGGCCACCGAGCTAGGAGCGTCACAGTGCCATCAGCTAATTGCTACGGCAATACAGAGAAACTGTAAGAGTCCTTGAAAATGCAACTGGGAATCTTTCAAAATGCATTGTTCGTGTCTTGAATAAAACTCTTGTTATCTATTATATATTACCATTCAGCTCCTGGTTAGAGAGCAGCTAAGTAAACAGTAGCCTACTGAAATATTAAACAGACGTATGTGCCTTAAAAAGTTCTGAGAACGTCAACTGTAAAGGTTATAGTGCATTGTAGGTCAACACTGATGTTTCACCCGAAACCAAATATTCCTAATGTTTTGGGACTCACCAGTGTGTCCCCCTTTATTGATACATTTCGTATCCTACCTAAATTAATTTCCAAAGTTTTTCTTTTAGAAATCCCTTAAACTGAACCAAATGCTGATTATACGTATTAAGGGGTAGAATTCAATGATCTTTTTAAGGGTGTAGTTGATTTTAGCAAATGTGGCCCGAATCATGTGAAGCTGTCTAAGGCAGGAAAAAGTTTTAAATAAGTTTTTTAGGGCGGTGTGAAAACATGATTTATGCCATTATTTTAAGAATGTACCATTTGCTACATTGCCTGTTAATACAACCAGGCACAACATTATGACTGACTACTTCCACAATATAAATACAATACAACACATGCATTATTTTTACAATAATAATGATCTGATTTTGTCAACAGTGTCAGCACGGTATTAATTGTTTTTTTTGTGCTTGAAGTTTGCAGTAGCGAGTGCAGTGAGCTTTGTCTAGTATTTTTATTACCCTAATACTGTGGTCCTCAACCTTTTTCAGTGATGTACACCCTGTAAAATATTTTTTCAGTCAAGTACCCCTGAACAAAGCATTTTGGGGTTTTAAAAAAAAAAACTGACTCAAAGCATGCCATCAGTGTCTGTTTTATTAAACATTAGAACCTTACAAACTTAATTTGTATTGGGTCCACAAAAAAATTATCAACCAAGTGTCCTCTTTTGGATCATAGAAGAGATCTGTTATCAGGTCTTTGTCACGGTCGCCTTCCAGCCGAAGCTGGAAGGCGGAAGGTGGACTCTAAAAACGCTGACACGAAAAGATGATGGAATTGAAGAGCGTTTATTGTGACCGTCTATGACACAATCAATCAATCACTAGAATCATATATTTAGTAAGGAATTTGAAAGTTTAGAGTATATCTATAATTACAACCGTCGAAGGTCGGCAAGAACGGAAGACGCTGGCGGACAACCCACACCAGGAAAACAATAACGAATAACAAAAAACGCTTGCAACGCAAGGAAACCGATGAGCGGAAAATAGTTTAGCACCAGAGGATAAGGATAAACCCAAACCACGAATGAGAACAAAAAGCGAGCCAAAGAATAGCTGGAGCAAAGTACAAAACACAAATACGCAATAACTATACACGGAGTAATCAGGGCAAGGAATAAGTATGTAGATCATGAGCAAGGCAGGATAATAATCCGACGTGGACTGGTCCGCGACGGTGGTTTAAGTAGTCCGTAATCAAGGGCGATGATGCGATGCAGCTGTGCGGATCGTGGGCGCGTCTCTCCCGGCCAGATTACAAGCGAACGGGAACGAGCGCCGGAGGAAACGCCCACTCAGCTGCAACAACAACAGACGGATCGTGACAGTCTTCAGCATTAGTGAATGGACTCTTGGCTTTAGCTACAAGCAAAGACGCAACATAAGAGGCTTCGGCATCATATCTTGAGATGTGAATTCAGAGTTTCCTCTTGTTACCAAGGCGACATCAATATTTTGTCTTAAGATGGCGCTGCAGGTGCGCTGCATGGCTTCATGCAATGTGAGCAAGTTTCTCCACACAGAAAAAAAACACAGTGCCTGGGTTTTTTTTGCAACTTGTCGGTTTAAATCAAAATAAAATATAATCTTCAACATAAAACCGGAATTTTGCCCTCTCTGGTTTGGCCTTCTTTTACACCTGTGCCTCCGTTTTAACCTTACGCTTTAACCACAACTCCATTGTTTGCGTATTCAAGTTGTTTTTTAAAAATGTATTTAACATTTTGCACATCTTACAAAAATACAATTAATTTTACAATCAAATGCAACAGACCAATTTTTAAAATAATTAAATTGAATAACCTACTGGAAATAAAAGTCGTTTATTTTCCCGAAACATTTAATTAATTAAATTATTATTTTTGAAAGGATTTTTGCATGTTTGTCTTATTTAAAATCTCGCATTACCCCCTGGTGTTCCTTCAAGTACCCCCAGGGGTACGCGTACCCCCATTTGAGAACCACTGCCCTAATACACAAGAGATTAAACATATTGGGACCAGTTTTCAGTCTCGCTCGTAAAAATTAAACGCCTTTTGTGTTGTCTTGGACCACGAAAAGAAATTTGGTCCAAGTGAATGGCATTCAAATTATTTATTTATATATTCATTTATTTGAATATAATCAAAATGGATTATGGGTACAGTACATAGCAACACTTTATACATGTTATTTCATCCATCCATTTTCTATACCGCTTCTCCTCACTAGGGTCGCGGGGGGGGGCGCTGGAGCCTATCCCAGCTATCTTCGGTCAGTAGGTGGGGGACACCCTGAACTGGTTACCAGCCAATTGCAGGGCAAACAGAGACTACCAACCATGCGCGCTCACACTCATACCTAGGGGCAATTTAGAGTGTCCAATCGAACTGCCATGCATGTTTCTGGAATGTGGGAGGAAACCGGAGTGCCCCGAGGAAACCCACGCAGGTACGGGGAGAACATGCAAACTACACACAGGAAGGCCGCAGCCGGGATTGAACCCACGACCGCTATTGTCTCTCACTATGAGGCCATCGTGCTAACCAGTCGGGCCACCGTGCCGCCCTACATCTTATTTGTAGTCTGATTTTGCCAGCAGAGGACAAGGTGAAATTAAATCTTCAACCGTTAGATGGCGCTACTTGAACTCTTGTGTATCACGTTTTCTTTCGCCCCCCACCAAAGAAGACTACAGTCTATGACGCATTCCGTCAATATGCGGACTCCCGGGAAGTATTAGAATTTGTCTTTGAAGAATACATGCAATTTATTCAGTTAATGAATCTTGTATCGGGATAACAGTAGATGCGACACCGATTCCGAATCCTGGGTGAGTGGTCTTCTTGTCCGTTCATTGTGCAGCACACGCGCTCGAAACCACAAAGGCCTCGCGCTCAATGAAAACACGATAGCATCATGCTATATTAGCCTCTTTCGTTTGTTTTCCTCAAACGTATAGCTTGTAGGGGTGCATATGTTTTGCGATTCGCTCAATGGAGTTTACCGTCATAGGCGCCAAGTTTTCAGGTTCATCTGCAGCCTCGGGTCTGTTTGCGTCTGAGTCATGCTGTAGGTAAGGGTGAATGTTTGTTTTCACAAGGCTCGCCCAACACCAGAGTGTTTAAAATGCTATCACCAAATGCACCACCATTTGACAGAAAAAAATGCTACCTCATTTGTCAAATAATATTAAGGCAGTCCACTCCAGAGATATCCAAATGCCTCGTTCAGAAAGTCGTTTTTTAAATTATGTGAGAATATTACAGCAGGACTGCACACAGGAGTGTTTTACTGTATATTTAATATTAACGCTTCAAAGAACATGTCACTCAGAATTATTTACTTAACAGTGACTTTAGCTTATACCTGCGCACACACGTTTTTAAATAAATGCAGGACCCAATTTTGGGCATCGTAAACTGGTGATCAAAAGTTCACTTTTTGCTGCCATTAGCCTCAAGTACAGTTGCATTGAAGCATGGTGAATCTGAGCAGGTAGCCAAGTTTAAGTAATTAATAAAACGTCCTGAACCTAGCAATTGCCCACTTGTTCTTGTTCTAAATCACTCACAAAGGCTTGGCGAAAGCGTCTTGTGAGGCTTGCTTAACTCCCACTTTTGTTTCCACATGACCTCCGCCGCTTGAAGAGTTTGCCAGCAATCCACGGAGATCCGGCTGGTCGCACACCCTCAAATCAATATCACGATAAATTGAGCAATTTTACCTTTATAATGATGAATGCACGATAAATTACCCCTGTGTACCAAAATCTAAATAAATGCAGGAAATGCATATTAACTGCTTTTTTTTTTTATATTGACCAACTGGTACACATTACTTTCAATGAAAAATAAAAGTACAAAAATCATTTGTATAAACATTCCAAATAGCTTGCTTTGCATGACTTGAACGTCACAAAGAACAGGAGAAAAAGGGTACCTCTCGCAAAATCTTTTTCTGCAAATAGATTGCGCCAAGATGCTGTAATGCCATGTGCAAAGGCCAAGATTTGTGTAAAGGTCTCCCGTAAACAATATACATAATTCCATGTGCAAAGGAGCTAGTGTGGCCTGAAAACAAAATGCTGAATAAAATGAAAAAATGTCAATGCAAGCCAAATAAACAAGTGTGTATCATCTGGAAAATGTGCCGTCTCAAGTACTCTGGTGCGCAGTCGCCACTTGTCGTCTATTTAATGCACAGTCAGGCTCCAACAGGGATCCATGTTGCGACTCGACCACAAGTCGGATATGGATGCAAAATGCTTGACATGTCTAAGCTCCCGTCCCGATGTTGTCCATATCGGGAAGTATGGTTTGTGAACAATATTTGCGTACCTCTTGTCGGCTACTTTCATGAGGCGTTTAAATCCAGTGCGCTCCACTGTAACTAGAGGAGCTATATCTTTAGCCATCTGCTAGGCCAGAGGTATTCAATTAAAAGTCACAGAGGTCCACGACAAAAATTTCTTCCAATTAAAAGGTCCGAACCAAAGTCCGACTTCCCTTAATATCTAGCCTATGTTCACATTTTTATATAGTTTCAATATTTAGTCATTTTCAACAGAGCGCACTTATATACAAAATATTTAGCAATGTTCCCATTAAACACCTTTGCCAGTCAAACAAATATAAGGCGTTTATTTCACATTCAAGAAAATGTGACTCCAGGAATTTAAGGGTGCCACTTCCGGAAAAAATAGTAAAATATCTCCTGCGGAAATATATCAAGTGCTAACTAAGCATTGAGTAAACATCTTTTACCTTTTTTAAAAAAATCAGAGTTATCAGCCTAAATAAAACGGAAAGCCTAATTATCCAAGTAAAACAGTTCAACATGTTCAGTACACAATCAATAAAAATGGCTGTCCTCATGAAAAACTAATTCAAAATGAGCTTTGACACCACCTTTTCTTTTGAATATTTTTTTTAACTTCTCTTAATGAGAAAAATGAGTTTGTGACTCCCCTGCCAGTAACTTAAATCTGGGTTGGAACGGAGTCAGGGCCATTGGGATTTGGTGGATTATTTCACACATCTGGGCTTTGTGTTTTCCTTTAAATAATGTTTTTGCAACCGCATTTAAGCACTCCTTCACAACTTCCCCATCACTGAATGTTTTTTTATGTTTCCCGAAAATTTTTCTTTGCATGCCGCTGTGCTGTAAACGAAAATGTAAAAATCAGTTAAACTGCACTCGAAGTTCAATGTTTTTGCGTGCACTCACCTCAAGCTTCAGCGGATAACTTTGCAAAAAAGGGCGGTGCTTTGTTTCGTTGTGGCGCTTCACAATGTTGCGACGGTTTCGGAGCATATGATGCACACTGGTTTTAAATTGGCTGCAGCCAGATCGAAACTAAATTTCTCCGTCCATTCATTGAAAACAAGACGCATCGACCTTGCTAACTTTTTAGCAAGGCAAACTGTCAGCAGCACTCTCTTCCGGTCTGCTGCGCAACTGGCAGTGGATCGTAAACAAAAGATTTGATTGGCTTAAATCAGTGACGCCTTTTCCGTATTAACTAGAATTGCAGCGTCAACATTTGCGAATGCGCCCTGAAAAAAATTCATCATAGATTGGTCATGGGTCCAGTCCGAACCCGGACCGCGGTCCGCCATTTGGTGATGCCTGTGCTAGGCTATCGCGTCCACCTCTTAGACGTTCTCTCATATGGTGTCGCCTCCGTTATGGGCTGTAGTCACTTGTCGAACCTTGCTTCTCAATTTGAGCTTTTAGCACAAGCTCCAAGTCAACAGCATGGTTGTGTTGTACGTGGTGAAAAAGAAAAGGTTGTACAAGCTGTTTTTGGTGCTTACGACGCTCTTTGTTATTCGTGTTCTTTTACTCAGACATCGTCTTTACGGAACCCAAAACATTTCCAAACGACAGATGTCTTGATTTCTTTTCGGGACAAGCCCACCAGGAACAACTTCAACTCACGTTACTTCGTCTTCAGCCATGTCAGCCGCTTCTTGATTTGAATCGCCAGCTACGACTGTGTCGTCAGTTTTCTTTCTTGTTCAGATGGGTGGAGTCACGTGACTACACGCGCTTTAGCCGTCTTAAAGGCGCATGAACATAGCCACGGACAGAAAAGACATTTCTTTTCTTAGTTTTTTTTTTAAACACCGCATTTACCTACGTGGGCAAAATGATGTCGGTTTTTGTAATAAATTTTGGTAACGGTAAAGTTTTGTTTTATCGCCCAGCCCTCCTCAGGGATGTTGGAAGTGCTCGTTAACGCCTCAATTTGTACCGAAATCCAATGTCGATTAAGTCCATGCAATTTTAATATCCAGTAGTAAAGGTGTAAATACAGTTAAAAAGGAAAAGACACAGCCATTTTCCTCACACTCCTTCACCCCGAAGGCGGGCCCACTGTCATGCTGGTTGACCACCGAGGCGAGCTTGCGCTAGGAATCTCATTCAAGTAAATGACTGGAGTACATGCACACGCGATGTATTTAGGGTTTTTTTTCCGCGAACTTTAACTTTTTTTTTTAATGAATATGGTAACTCCCAGACCGTCACGTTTTGATCACGTAGGCTATGCACAATCACTCACGACGCTGCTGGAAAGAAGACCAGGAGGGGCTTCTCAAAGGAAATGCTTGTCTATGAGTGCTAGTAGATATTGGATGTAGTCCAATAAAATACAATGTTGTTTGTTTGGCTGATAGGGGACCGCAGTGTGATACAAATACCGTAACGTGACACCCCTACACATAAATCTTTACCTTAACGTTGTATTCTTAAACTTAGAAAATTAAATTTCCCTATCATTCAGACGTGTCACTATTTTACTCACAACCTAATGTCACGGTTTGTTTAAAAAAAAAAAAAAGCCAAACACTAACGTGTTAAATATGATACACATTCAACTATTTAAACACAGATAGGACAAGGATTACATAATGTCTTTACCACTTCAACAATTAAATGCATGCTGAGAACCAAAAAGGAATTTTTTTTTTTTTAAACAATATATTTACACTCGACCCCTGCTATTCGGGTGTAATAAGAGACCAGGCCAGCTCGCGAAAAGTGAAAATCCGCATATAGTTGACTCCTATTGAAATTCTTTGGGTGCGAAATATGTGATTTTATGCTTCGTATATTTTTTAAATTAATTGGGCGTTTAATTTTTTATTTCTGCCAAATATCGGCATCAGCCTCAAAAAATACTTATTGTTTGGGCCTTACTGCATACAGTAAAATGTAATTATTCACTCTATTCATCATCACTACTTAGTGCTGTTGTGGTGAACTGCAGTGTTCTCTCAGGAAGTCAAATGGCTGTATTGAGATTATGTCTGATTGAATTGTAGTATTTGGAATTTATTTTTTTTTTTATTTATTTTTTGCATAATTTCCACCAGTCCTGCAGAATGTCCAAGATCAGGCGGAAGGTTACAGTGGAGAATTCAAAAACAATATCTGATAGCAGCAGCACCACCGCATCCAGCAGCACCAGCAACCCTGCCGCCCCCTCGCGACGGCCCAGCGTCTTTGAAAGACTTGGCCCGAGCACCGGGAGTAATGCTGCTGATGTATGTACAACACTGATTGTAGTATAATATTTCGGTCAACATACATTGCTGAGTCATTTGTATGCTTGTTTGTGTCTTTCAGAGTCACTGCAGAAATTGGCTGAAGACGGGAAACTGCAGTTACGGAAACACTTGTCGCTACACACATGGAACTCACCCACGAGGCAAAGGATTTAATTTCAGCCGGTACGATGCCTTGTTTCGAAGTAGGCTGAATAATTTTGTGTCGTCGGCCGCTCCATAATGAAGCTTTATGGGAACATTTATCCTCATCCTGCAGTTAGTTGTGCTTGTTGTTATTATTGTATTCGTGGAGGTCTTTTATGTTTTCATAAACTTAGTTGCGTCTGCATCGTGGAACTAACCTTGCAAGTGCCAGATGACAACGTGAATCACTTAAAGGAGTTCTTCACAGTATCAAGCAGGTCCTGTTCCATTCCGTACTATACTTTGCTTTGATTGGGTGAGGCGACAACCTGTGCACGCCGATCAAACTTTTGACCAATCACAGCAACAGATAAAAATGTCATCAATGGCATGTGCCTTATTTTGACCAGCTGAGTCTTTTTATTTCGCAGAGGGCATCTTGGCGTTCAATGATAGTCCTCGTTTTTGCAGCGTAAATATGCCAATGAATGGCATCTTAAATAACACGTTGATTTATTTATATTTATTTATTTAGTTTTAGACACAACCACGTATGCTGCCCCCAAACCCCGTGCTCTGGCCTGACTCACGATAGCGCATATACACACACCAATCGCACATCCACTGCGCATATGAGCAAATGTGTCCCGTCGCATAAAAAGGTGGTCTCCTGTGGAGGATGAGGCCCTGCACACAGTGCAAGTTATGCGTTTAGGGAGGGTCAACCTTCTCTGACAGTCTTAGGGTGTGAAATTTCCCTTTCATAGTGGTATTCATTAAAGTATTGTGTATTTTAATGATTGAATTTGACTTGACGCTCTTTGCTTGTGTGTGTGCGTGCATGTGCGTGTGTGTGTGTGTCTCTGTCTCTGGAGCAGGTCAGCAGAGAGACCCACTGGCGACTTGCGGGAGAGGATGAAGAATAAAAGACAGGATAATGACCCAGACAGTGTGAAGCGTGATTTGGATGAGCCAGCATCTCCCACAGGAAGAGTGAGTCCTCAGTCACTTTCTGCTTTGGATTTTCCAGTAATCACTACCAGTTGTTTAACATCTGATTGCAGCAGTGGCAATGTATAACCTTATGGTATTAAACATCTTTTTGATAAGAAAATATAGTTAATAAATAACACAATCATTTCAAAATGCCATCCATCCATCCATTTTTTTCCCCCTCTCTCATCCGGCCGGGAGCAGCAGCTTTAGCAGTAAAGCCCTGACTTCGCTCTCGGCAGCCACTTTGTCCAGCTCTTCCAGGGGATCCAGTAGCCTACCCAGAACGGCCTGGCGACATGGGGCTCATCTCATTTGTCTTACTCCAGCTTCCTAGTTGACTTTATGCGATCAACATTTTTGGGATCGATCAGCTAGTCGATCGGCTCGGTGTAAAGTCTACTTCTTAGGTTCTCGCTCCTCTTTTTACTTGATAGCACCTCTCACTAGAAACTCAAGGAGGCAGGAGATTTACAGCGGTGCGAGGCTGGAGGAGGAAGACATGTTTTGGGGAAATGAGACTGCTCCTTTGATGTTATTTGATGGAGACGTCTAATAATAATGAGGTCACCTCATTGACACTTATCACAAATGCATCACCTCTACTTTATGCTTTATTTTTCAAGTGGGATTAAATGTCAAATATCAACACGGTTACAACATTGAAGATGCAAAGACGAATTGTGATTGGTCTGTCCAAAGGTTGTTTCCCACCCCCAATGTGCAGTGTATTTAGAATTATTTGTAAATATGTAAAGCATGGAGATTCTGTATTTTGCTTTTGCATTAAATTGAATGCGAAAAAATGCTGAGAACTATCTAAACGGTTTTACTTTATGTGGCTAAATGCATTTCGCAAATGGCTGCCTGCCTGCTATTCACTTTGTCAATGTCTTGCAAGTACGTTAAGCAAGTTGCCGGACAGCGAAACTAATGAGAGACATGACATGCTATCAGCCTGATTTAATTCATGAAGCAATTACATTTCAATATTATTCCGGCCAACATTGGCCACTGATTTGCTAAGTGTTTGCGCTATTAACACCTTTCATAACTGTACTTGCTGTCAGCATTAAAATCCCCATGTACTGTTGCAAAGTAAATGATGAAAAATGTTCGACCTGCATCATTTGGTTGCACATACGCATCTAGCAAAATGTCATCCATTCAGCCATCCATCCATTATCCACACCACTTATCATCCTCAGTCGCGGTCATAAAAACCTAATTAATCTTAACTGTCATGCTGCAGAAAATAAAGTAAGTTTAAAAAAATTAATTCCAGTGGTTGAAATGGTCCAAATGATAGTTTTCTCCGTTGATCGCCACTAGTTTTCAGTCCAAATTCCCTTACCCATAATGCACCGTGCGACCCGGAGATCTGCAATTGATCAATAATCTCCACTGTCAAGTCAGAATTTCTCGAACCTCACACACTGGCTCAAGCACTTTCTCTGTCAGAGAGATGCCATCCACATCCCTTGATCCAGCTTCTCTGGACAGGGATTAGACGGCCAATGTCCCTGCATTCAACCGCCACCCAGCTCTCTAAGTACCTATGTACCCGACCCATGTTGCCTCTTCGGGCTGTGCCCCCATCAGTGTAAGCCCGGCTACCATGCACTCACCAACGAGCCCCACTGCCGGGCCTGGCTCCGGAGAGGGAGACCTGGTGACTCCATCTGACCAAAGGAAAACGAGTACCAAAATTGTTGTTAATGGTTCTGAGATATGTGCTTTATCTCGTCCCTCACCTCAGACCTGGTTGCCTTAGGCAACCCTACCGGGGGTATAAAGTCCCAGACACATAAATCTTCCACCACAATAAGGGTTTTTTTCAAAATTGGAATAATTATTATATGAAGTTGTGCCTCTGTGTGCCTGTCCTAAATCACAGCAGAGAGACTCCTCCAGGGGCCGACACAGAGAGAAAGAAGATATCAAAATTACTAAGGAGCGTACCCCTGCCAGCGAAGAAGAACCCATAGAGTGGGAAACAAATCGCGAAGGTTTGACAGTATTGGTTTTTTTATTTTGGGTGGGAGGGAAATATTAATTTCTTGAAGACTCTCTCTTTTAAGTCTATTCTTGTTGGATTTGCAGACTCTGATATTGGTGATTACGACTACGAGTTGTCTCTCGAGATGAAACGGCAGAAGATTCAACGTGAACTGATGAAACTGGAGCAGGAGAATTTAGAGAAGAGAGAAGATGTTGTCATCAAGAAAGACGAGACACCTACCAAAACAAGATCGACGGCCATGCAAAAAGTAAGAAGCAAGGTGTTTAGTGTATATATATGTATAAGTGCGTGTGCATGTGTGTGTGTATACAAATTCTTTGTGGGTTTTAATTATGTTTCTGATACTTAGGCCTCGCCTGAGCCGTTACGCTCACGAGACTCCCCTCCACCTAGGAAGTCCAGTGGCTCTCCAAAACAAAAAAGTGTAGTTAAAGGGTCAGGAAAGAAAGAGAAGAAGGCATCTGGAACCTCACCTGTCGCAGAAACTGCCAAGTATGTTTCTATAGACCTGTTTCCACCAAGTAGTACTGTGACGTTTTCACTGAATACTGTTTGTAAATTGTAAAGTATATAGATAGACAGATGGATAGCTGTAGATCAGTCATCGCAAAGGTAGTATGGGTGGATCGCATGACATTAAAAAATAGACGTCAGCCTATCATTATCCGTCATGTGATTGATACAGGGCACCCAGTCAGTTGACACCTGATTTTTTTTTTTGTGACACATAGGTCACCACGCATGCGCAAACAACGGTGATAAGTGCAGCACAACTAACAAGCTAGCGAGTTGGTTACCTCCAATTTTAAACCCTCGTTTTATTCTCTTGAACTCAAGGGGGTATAAACATGAGTGAGGGTGCTGGACCAAGTAAGAAGACAAAAACGTATCGCTTTAATACGAAATGGGTGGAGGAGTTGTTTTTCACGATGACATTTTCAAAGTGCGTTTGCCTCATCTGCCAGTCTACCATCGCAATACCAAAGAAGGGAAATGCAATAAATAATAAAATAATATATTATTTATATATATATATATGTATATGTATGTATATTTATATGTATGTGTATATATATATATATATATATATATATATATATATATATATATATATAATTTGCATTTTTATAGTAAGTAGATAATTTTGCCTTGGTCATTTTATAAGTAGCTCGCATGCTGAAAAAGTGTGAGCACCCCTCTGCTGTAGATAGAGAGATAGTGCTATATATCCAAATACATGCTTTATGCTTCATATTAATAAATTTAAAAAATGAGATACTGTACTTACTAACACTGCGAGAAGCAGTGTCTGGTGTGTGAACATATACAGTATTTCCTCAAAATGACCCCCATGCATAGAAGAGACGAGGTAATATTTACGGAAGTAAATGTAATCCAGCGTGTCGCGGGATTTCTACTGTGGAGCGATCCGATAGGGGGTAGAAATACAGTCTTTGGGGCTAATAATGAGGTGAGGCTTTTCGGTCTCATTTCATGAAGACATCATGTCATTACTGTGGCTAAAAATTACTTTCCCCAGGACGTCAAAAGGTTCCCATAGTAAGAAGAAAGGGCCTCGTACCCCCAGTCCTCCACCCCCAGTGCCCCTGGACATCCCTGTGGTTGTAAAGAAGCACAAAGGCAAGCACAAAAACAAAGAGAAGTGCGAAGAGAAGCAGAAAGAAGGGAAAGACCGGGGACGTGATGCAGAAAAGCACAAAGAGAAGAAGGAGAAACGCCGGTAAAGATTGCACTTGTCACCTCACCACAGTAAAACCCATTTTTCAATATTCATACTTTTAAAATGTTTTGGTCTTTCATAGGGACCGATCTGACAGTTCTCACAAGGCCAAACGCTCAGTGACTTCAGAGGAGCGTTCTGGTAGTGTGTCACCTTCACTCTCAGTGAGGAAGAAGTCCACCTCTCCTAAAGTTGCTTCACAAAAGGCTGCTCTACCACCGTCTCCTCCTCACAGGTCAGCACGTGTTGACGGCAGTTGGATCGCTCAAGAGCAGATCTTTGATCAGTGTTGTTTTTGGCAGGCATTTTAGATTTAGTCTTAGTTTTAGTCATTTGAACGAAAATGCTTATTAGTTTTCAGCAGATTTAGTCATTCCTATTTGTGATAGTTTTAGTCTAGTTTTAGTCGACGAAAACTCAAAAAGGTTTTAGTCGCTTTTAGTCGACGGAAACGCAGAAAAAAAGTTTTGGTCTAGTTTTTGTAAATGTATAGATACCAAAACTCAAAAAGGTTTTAGTATTTTAACTAATGCCCTTTAGGCATACAAGGTTTCCACCCAATAGCAAAGACTTTCTGATGGACTATTAAGGATTATGCATTACGAACAGATAACGTACAGTGCTCATTGCTCCAAAATAAGCAGAGAACCAAAACGTTTTATTTGGCAACTGTTGTCTTTATTTCACTTAGAGCAACATAAAATAAAAATGTATTACCAACATAGATTCATAGTAGACTTGTTGTATAGTACAGTAGCACAAGTACAAACTGTATCAAACATGTGTCTTGTTTACTTGCACCATCTTGTGGTTATCAGAGCGAAGTAGCCTTGCGAGTGTCACTGTCGCCATGGTCCGTCAAAGGAACGGGTGTCAGTGTGCGCGAGCCTAAACAAACGGCCGCAGACGCGTTTGTGCGACACTAGTATGTGTGACTGTGCGTGCACGGCGCATGTGCCCTGCGTGCTGTCCCGGTGGTGAGCGGGCCCAAACGAAAGATAGGTTGCACTTCATAGCAATGTTTTGAAAGACAGATTACATGTACAATAGGAAGGGATGTTATAAATTTTGAGCGTCTGACGGACCACACGCTAACAATCAACGTAAATTTCACGTACGTCACGTCATGTTTTCGTCATCAAATAACATTGTTTAGCTCATCGTCTTGTCGTCATGAAAAAAAGAGGCATTAACGAAATATTTTTGTCATCGTTGACGAAAACACACTGTCTTTGATGAAGTAACTTGTTACTGTGTTTGTAGGTCTCCAACACCTCCACGCCATCAGCGTACTCCCACACCACCCCACCGTCACTCGCCTTCTTCCCGCTCGGACTCATCTCCCCAGCGGCATTCTCCCTCTCCTCGCCGCCGCCGCTCATCTTCACCTACCTACCACCGCAGCTCCACCATTGCGGCCTCTTCTCCGCCAAGGTCCCAGCGCTCCCGTTCTCCTGCCACATCTCAAAATGCCTCATCCCCCCATCGTCGATCGGATAAATCGAGCCCTGCTCTGCACCACTCGAGAGGCCGTGAGAGAAGCCGTGGTGATAGAGAGAGGAGTCCACATACTCAAGATCGCAGACATGAGCGCAGAGATGGTACACATATATTGTGTTTTGTTGTCCCCATTCTGTTTCACAGAAATAGAGATTACAATCATCAGGCTACAGTGTGGAGGCTTGTGTGGGTACGCTTCAGTGCGTGTGTATGCAAGTGTGTGTGTGTAGCAGTTTCATTGCAGATACTACCCCAGCAGAAGGAGACAATTTTTTTTGTATCCAATTTGGGATACATTGCATTGATTGTGTTCTCCCTACCGCGTGCGTAGGACACAGCCTAACTTTTTAATTTAGATCACGTTCACATTTTGTGTTTCTTGAACAGTCTGACAAAAATGATAAGAGATGTCTGTTACTAACAAATCTTTTTAGGATAGATTACTCAACAATTAACTTCACAATCACATTTGATCACATCAAAGTGATACGTTTATTGCACAAGCAGAAGCTTTAACATGCAAGGTTGACCGGTCACGACAAATTAGACGCTGGGGTTGCGTAAAACAGTGATGGAATATACTGTGACGAGGCTTCAGCTTGTTCAGTGCCAGTTTACCTAAAAAAAACACAAAAGTGGAGTTATTACCTTGAGTAGTAGGTGTCCACCTAACGTTCCCGTCACCAAGCTCTGGCATCTCCGCTTAACAGTCATGGAACTTCTTTTTTTGTATGTCTGGTCTACCATAGTGTGCTTTTAATAAGTGACCCTTTGCAGCTTTTGACAGTTGTGGAACCTTACTGTGTTTTACATAATTACTGAATCCTACTATTGTGGTGTTTCAATGGAAGATGGAATTCGTTCCTATGGCAAAGAAAATGTTCAAGTAATCTTTTTTTTTTTTTGTCTTTCCAACAGAAAGCCGCAAGAAGGGAGATAAGGACAGTAACCGCGACGACTGGGATTTCGACTCAGAGCAGACCTTGTCCAGGGACAACCGCGACGACAGAGAGGCCAGGGATGTTCGAGAGCGACGGGATGGCCGAGATAGAGGACGCGAAATGACAAGAGAGCCTCGTGACCGCCGAGATGTGAAGGAAACTCGAGAAAGCAGGACAGAAACCCGCTCCAGTCGAGAGTCATTGGAACGACGAGATCGTGAACGGGATAAAGAGAGAGAGAGGGAGAGAGAGCGTGAAAAAGAAAAAGAAAGGGACAGGATGGACAACCTCAGAAAGGAGGAAATGGCCCAGGAGGACAGGAGTTATGGAAGAGCTCATGGGCGTGATGAAGGAGGAAGAGAAGGACGGACAGAGACCAGAACAGAGCAGAACAGTCGTGGGAGGGGACGTGAGTTCTCTGACAAAGGCAAGACATGATTATGTCAGTCGATAAAACAGACTTGTGTGTCATGGACAGTGTCAAATGTCTTCCTCCATCAGGCTCGAACAGGAACTCCAGAGGGAGCCAGCTGGATAGCAGTCATGACAACTGGGAGTCTCGAAGCAGTGGTGCACGCGAACGGAGCGCAGAACGCAATGCCACAGAAAGAATTTCCGATCGAGACAGAAGAGGCGACCAGGCCCGAGACTCTTCTTATGACAGGAGAGGCGGCCACAGTGAAAGAGACCGCAGGGATAATCGCGAGAGAGGTGGGAGTTAGGAATTGTGTGGAGCTCCATATTTGGGGTATTGTTTGGGGAAAAACATAGTAACTTTCTAAACTGTTTTTTAATCAATACGAATATATTATCATAAATAGAGGTTGTGAGTTTGATACCCGGCCTTTGTGACCATGTCGAACTATCCTTTAGCAAGATACTGAACCCCGAGTGGCAACTGATTGCATGTATAATAGTTTGAAGCGCTTTGAGTACCGAAGGTAGAAGCGCTTTGCAAGTCACAGCCCAGTATAATGAGATGTTCTCAATTACATAGGAGTGGGATTCAAAGGAAAATATATGATCTTATAGTTGATTTATAGCAGGAATGGGATGCTGCTCTGTGACAGAGAGTTTCTTTTTAATGCAAACGCTTTAAGAAGTTTAAACAAGACAGTGTTTCATTGATCACTAATTTAAAACACCTAATATTAGTCTTAATAATATGCAAAACATATGTGTTTTATGACATCAATGTACATACTTTTTCTGTAATTATAGGTCTAGTAATTGCTAATTATATTACATGAGTGACATCGCTCTCATCTTTCTGCTACATAGTCCCAAAGGCAAATTTTGCAAACGTAGTTCAGCAATAAAGAGCACTGGGAGGGAGAGCCATTAGCCGCTGCGTCTATGCGCGCCGCCATCTTGGCAAAAAAAAAAATTCTTCAACATCAGGAATACACTGTGTGTAATAAATGCGGCGCAGTTACTTCGTCACTTGAGGGACTACAAGATGTTGTTTGTGTTTACATTTTGCTTGCACCTCGGCTGAAGAAATTGATGGTAGGATTGCAGCGTGGACTCTGAGGCACCATCGTTCACCCGCTTCAAAGTGCACCGCTTCGAACTTAGGCCATTGCTTTCTATTAGTCCACCACTCAATTCTACATATGATAAATACACACTTAAAAAGCATTTCTAAAAAAACACAAGACATTTAAAAAACAAAAGTACAGAAATAAAACTATATACTATATAACTCACTAAAATTACTCAAAGAAAGCGAAAAAAAAGAAGGGAAATAAAGGCATCATAGTGCCGTTGGCAATACAACAGAACCACCTTGGTCACATGCTTCAGATTGGCGTCAGATTTTTATTTGTGTAGATCTGCATGAAACCTTTGCTTTTGAAAAAGGAGGGAAACCATTTTTGTCTGGCTAAAGTATAACTTTTCTTTTCCTAGATCAAAGGGCATCTTCCCCAAACAGACAGAGAAGATCAGAGGAGTCCGAGAGGGACGAACGCAGGGAGGAGCGCAGGACAGACCGAGGAGAAGAAAGACGAGACGACCGGAACAGAGAGCGGGAGAGAGAGAGGGAGCGAGAGAGGGAACGGGAGAAAGATAGGGAGCGGGAGAGGGAAAAGGAGCGAGAAAAGGAGCGGGAGGCTGAGAGGGAGCGCACCAGGGAGCGAGAGAGAGAGCGAGAACGGGAGCGGGAGCGAGAAAGAGAGCGGGAGGAACGAGAGCGGGAAAGAGAGCGAAAGGAGCGTGAACGGGAACGAGAGCAGCGGGAGCGAGAGAGGCAGCGAGAGTGGGAGGAGCGAGAGCGGGGACGGGAGGAAAGGCGGGAGAGGAGGGAGGATACCCGGGACGACCGTACCATTCGCGAGACAAGGGACGACCGCAAAACAAGGCATGTACTGCATGAAGAGGTTGAAGTTACTGTATTTTCCACACTACATGCTTTGAACCGTGGGGATTAATTGGGGGAAATTACCGTAATTTCATTTATTTTATTTTTTTACTCTGTGTAACATATTTCTTTGTTGATATCCCATGTTTTAATTTAAAATTTTGTAGCTTTACATTTATTTGTGCTCAATCGTTTTTGTTGTGGATGGTTAGGTTGTTTTGCTGAAATGTATTTTTTTCCCTAACTTCCCTTTTGGTGCCCTCCAGCCGCAAGCGACCCAGGTTGGAAACCAGCCCCAGCCCACGACCTTCCCCCAAGCGAGGGACACGTGACCACAGTCCCGCAGACAGTGATGGCTACAACAGTACAGATGAGAAAAGTGAGCGTCCAATTGGCCGGGGGCTGGCCAAGCTCCACCCACAGCCCCTCCTCCCCAGCCCTGTGTGTCCACCTCCAAGTGACAGTAGGAAATTCTTTTAGCGAGGACACATCCTTTTTGGGAATAAGGATTTAACATCTAGGGAATATATTGCCATTTCGTAAATCTTGAGTTTTTGTGACATGTTCATGTGCAGGTGCAGATAAGCATCGCTTGCACAGCCAGGTGGTGCGCCCCCTGGAGCCCCTGTTGCGTTCACCATCAAGGGCAGTAATATCTGATGACAAGTCCAGCCACTGGAAGGATGAGGAGCGCAGAGGAGCTGGTGATAAGAGGGATGCACGCAGCCGCCACGAGGACCAGGAGCCCCGAAGCAGGGGGGGTGATCGACGTGCTGATCAGCTGTCAGATACGCACTCTGAATCTCGAAGCCGAGGCAGAGACCTGCGAGACTCCACACCGCCTCCTGTTCCTTTGGTTCTGGTTGCTGACAACGAAGACCGAGATGTTGCTGCGTCACAGCCCCAAGAGGAAAGCAAAAAGAAAGCCAAATCATTGAGGAAGGGCATGAAGAAAGGACGTAAAGAGGAAGACGCATGTGGTGCAAAAGGTCTAACTGGAGACCGTTTCAACCCTGACCCGCCGGCTGCTGTTTTGACAGATGGTCCGCCATCTCTGCTATCACCAAGGAAGGGAGCAAAGAGGAAAGTGCTAGAGCGAAAGCGGAAACGCGCAGGAGATTCTGAGGCATCCGAGGAGGATTCTTCACTGCTTCAGCCCCATAACAAGAGGAAGAGAGGTCCTCGGACACCGCCTCCCTCCATGAGGCCAGGTCATCGTGGCTCTGCTGGCAATGCTGAGCCTGCCCAACTGTCCAAAATGGACAACTTCAGCGACTGGTCAGATGAAGAGGTCTCGGATCGAGGAGGACAAGTGGATTCCGCTTCTGCTGAGCGTGCTCCACCTGAGCCTCTTCGAAGAGGTGGCGGCCCCAGGTTGGGCCGTGACAGAGACCGGTGCAACCCTCCTCCGATCGCCCCTCTGCTTCTGCAGGATCCTCCAATGCTGTTGCAGACTTTGACTCCACAGCCCCTGATGTCCCAGCCCCTTCTCCGCAAGCCTCCCCCGGAGCAGACGCGCAGCAACAGCATGGGAAGTAACCAAAGTCGCACATCATCCAGGCGTCCGCGGTCGCCCTCCAACGATTCAGCTCACCGAGATGACCTCCAGGGAACACGTGCCCGCAGGGGCCGGCTCCAGGGCACAGGCACACTTGACCGGGAAAGGGAGAGAGAAAGAGAGAGGCTTGCCGTCAGTGACCCGCCAGGAACAGAGAGGAAATCACGAATAGACCAGTTGAGGAGAGGCGAGCCAAGCCGCAGTACCTCTTCAGGTCAGTAATCACATAAACTTTGAACATGAGACTGCAGGTTGCATGTACCACCCAAACACTGATTGTGCTTACCTTGTAGACCGCCAGGACTCCCGCAGCCACAGCTCCAGGCGTAGCTCCCCTGATTCTGAGAGGCAGGGCAGGTCCCAATCCCGCGCTGGGTCCTATGACAGTCGAGAACGGGAGCGTGACAGGGAGCAATTTGATCGGGAGCGGGACCGAAAGGATCTCCGTCAACCACAACCAGGCCTGCTTCTGCAACAACCTCTTCAACAACAGCGAGACTGGGACCCCGAGTCCAGGGACTGGCCTGGCAGGGGACGCGAGCCACCTCCACCCATGCGTCCCGCTCGTGAACCTCTTCTGAGGGAGCGGGACGTTCGGGACAGAGAGCGCTTACTGCCCGAGGGACTCATCCAGCAGCATGAGCGGGAAAGGGAGCGAGAGAGAGAACGAGACAGAGACAGCAGGGGTGAAAGAGGCAACGATAGAGAGAGGGAGAGATTGATGATGCTGGACTTGCCCCCCCACTGTGACTCCAGAGCTGCAGGGCGAGGAGATCAGATCCGACAAGACAGAGGTGACTATGAGCCCCTCCTGCCAAGAGAAGCCTTCAGCCCACCAGAAGCTGAGAAACCAAGCAACAGCCACCATACTGTGGGTGAGCAGTCCGAGATGGAGAAGATGGACAGCGTTGATGGTAAAAATATACACACATTTCAGGGGTGTGCATCTTTCAATTCGTTACGCTACATTGCGTATGAAACGATTCAACACTGTTTGATTCGATGAATTACGATTTGATTCAGTGTGTTATCAGTTGGTGCACTCTGCGCGCCCAAATTTCATAGTGTGCAACTAAAAAAAAAGGTTGTGGGTGAGAGGCTACTTATTCAACAGTCTCTCTCGAGTAGAGTTGCTCCCCTTACCATGTGATGCAGCACAAGCACAGTTGGTTTTGTCACACATTATGTAACAAAATCATAGCGGTGCTCTGGGACCAAGCGCTACGCAATACAGCCAACCTCTAATAGTGGCCCGAAAGAAGTGATGAGGAATGTGTGCATCTGTTGATTGTACTTGTCTAAGATCAGAATCATATTGCCTTCTTGTCAGCTACAAGCCATGCTAGATGCGAAGCGAACCTGTTGATACAGCTAACGCGTTTAACACCGTAATTAAGTACTTGGGGGATCCAAGTGCTTTGAGCAGAAGCCTTTAAATAGAAGCATATTCAAGTTATATTCATTTTTGCATATTCAGCGCGGCAAAATAGCAGGCAAATTACTGGACTGTGGAGATAACCCGAATACGATAATCGAAGCCACTGTTAGCCTGAATGACAACTCCAAATGTTGACAACTTGTCGAAGTACTTTATTTGCAACGCCACCACCACCTCCACAGCAAAGACACCTCTTTCTTTCCCCAACCGTGCCCTCGCCATCTTCCCCAAGTAACACTGCCCCCTAGCTGTGTGGCATGTGAAGGTTATAACACAAAAATAAGACAACAATCTCAGTCTCTTAAAAAAAAAAACATACAATTGCTCAATTTAACAGCAAAACATTAAACATTACATTCAATTACAAAATAATGAGAATGTGTATTTTCCCTTTTTTAACTAACTGTTTAAACAGTATGTTGGCTAGATTATTTAATTCTCCAATACCCTTCATGGAGAGCCTTGAGCAACAAGTCTGGAGATGCTCCCCTTTTAGTTAGACAGTCTGCCAGTTGATCTTTAGTGTCTAACCATAGCACCTGTTTAACCCTTTTGGCTTGGATCAGCTCCTTAATAGAACTGATTTCCAAACGCAATCTTTTTTCAGCAACAAGCTTAGTAGATTTCAAAGCATCCATAAGTGAGTGATTATCGGTAACACAGATTATTGGCACAGGTCGATCAGGACTACCAGCATACAGTTCAGAAAATAAAGTTGACAGAAAAATGGCACTGCCAATTCCCTCAGACATAGCTAGTGTCTCACCTGCTAGTTACTTCTGACAATTCTCTTAATTTTCTTTGACTGCCAGCAAATGGGAGAAAACTGTCCATTTTTACCCATCAAAACAACAAAGTGCCCACCTTGAGTACCCCCATCAGATAGATTTGCAAAAGATGCATCAGTGAATGCAACAAACTGTAGACTATCATCTTTCCCAAGGGGTTGAAATTTCAACTCAACTGACTTGGTCTTGAGTTTAGATACAACTTTGTTTGCTTCAATAATTGTCTGTATGGTAGCACATTTGAGATTTGAAGCCAGATTACTGGCATCAAACATGGCATCAGGTCTGCTCTGTCTTGCAACCCACAAAAGTTGCCCTATTTTTTATCTTAACTGATCTCTTTCCTCTTCAGTGACAGGTGAAGTATGCTCATCTACACGCGATGGAGTAAGATGTATTGGCTGTAAATGGTCAATATATGTAGCCTGGTGTATCTTTATCCCTTTGTCAGAAGTAACAAAATCTACACCCACAAATGAAAAATTATCATGAGCTTCACGACCAACACTAAACTTGACTTTGAGATGTGCCATGACAGTCATTTCAAACAATTGAGAACCACCCCAAATGAAATCATCAACGTGACATGCAAGCACACCCGTGTCGTTTTTCTCATTGTCCAGCCAGTAGAAAACTGCAGGGTCAACTTTGGATACTGTACCTCCTGCATCAATCATTATGTCCTTCACTCTGTTACACCAATACAGAGAGGCATCTGCTAAACCAGGGGTGGGCAATTATTTTTTCCATGGGGCCACATAAGAAACATAAAATATTGTGGAGGGCCGGGCCAAAAGGCTGAACTTAATTCTGCATAATATTAATTGTATTTCTTTTTTAAAAAGCAGTAAATAGCACTGTTTTGACAAGCTGGCAAGAGTATATATTAAAGTTAAGCAATGAAACTAAATACCAAATAAACTGAAAAAATGAGGTTGCCTTACAAAAATTTATTCATTCAAATTTCTCAACACAATGGTAGACAAAATATTAACATTTGTTACTATTTGTGTCTCATATTAGTAAACATATTCTGTCACATTCACTTCAAAACACATTTTGAGTTCCATATACTGTTGGATAGTTGTGTAAAGGTTCTGAGCATTTTAAAGACATCACAATATTGTCTTTTTGCACCAAACATTAAGCAAGATACAACATATTGACTGTCACTTTATCCTGCATGCGTTTTAAAAGTCCGACATTTTTCTGGTAAGATTTGGACAACCGTCCGTGGTGACACCTGCCAGTCTGTCCCATTTCAGTCCCAACGTGTCCATACAAGCATTTACCTCAGTGAAGAGATCGCTCCCTGTCGTCGTCCCTTTTAACGACCGCATTGCTGCCAGCTCCTCCGTAATCCTGAAGTTATCCCGCGGACAAATACGAGTAACTGGGCTGTGTCGCGGACATCACAACTCTCGTCCAGAGCCAAGGAGAAAAAATCAAAACTTGGCACTTCACGTTGCAGCTGTAGCTCCAGATTCCCCGCAATGTCCTCGACCCTTCTCGTCACGGTTCGCCTTGACAGCGGGACTTGCTCAAATGCCGCTTTTTTTTCAGGGCATATTAGTGCTGCCGAGTCTACCAAGCACTCTTTCACGAACTCCCCCTCTGAGAATGGCTTGCTGTTTTTGGCTATTTTGTGGGATATCACAAAGCTGGTCTTGGTTGCTGCATCCCTGGATGCATGAAGCCTTGCTGCGTTTGCAGCTTAGCTAGCAAAGCTTCCGATGTCTGCGCTCTTTCAGCATCAGTTAGGTTTTTATATTTCTCTGCATGTTTCGTCTGGTAATGCTGACTCAAATTGTAGTCCTTCAACACGGCGATCTGCTCCCCGCAAACTAAACACACAGCTTTACCTCTAACTTCAGTAAATAAGTACTTCGCTGTCCAATTTTTGTTGAAAATTCTACATTCGGCATCTACCTTTCTTTTTTTAGCCTGAGCGGACATTTTTGAGGGCGAACGTCGTCTTGTTGTGATTCAATCGCGCGCATGTCTTGATATACGCATTACGTCATTATGTGCGACGCACATTGTGCGGGAATAAAAAAAAAAAACAATTTCAGAATAAAAGCAGTGCAGCTTTAGCCCATGAATGAGGTGAAATTAAAAAGTATGTTTATTTTGAAATTTCCAATTAACCTTACACTCACGGTCAGAGTCAACCAAAGGTATGTGGCCCGGGCCATACAATGCCCAGGTCTGTCATACGGGCCAGTCAGTGCCACCCGGCGGGCCGGATCTGGCCCGCGGGCCGTGCAATGCCCAGGTCTGTGCTAAACCATACACACAGTTTTTCAATTTGCAAAGCGCCCCTCCGCAGTTGGCTTCAGGAGGAGGTTTGACAAAAATGACGCGAGACAGTTCCATGCCTTGTAGGAAGGCTGACTTTATGTCCATCGAATGAAGTGTCCACTGTCTTTGACAAATCACAGCTACAAGAAGCCTCAGCGACTCTGAGGCACAGGTTGGCGAGTGTTTTTGTAACTCAGCAACTTGCAGCTCCTCAAAACCTCTTGCAACAAGCCTTGCTTTTGGTACTAATCCAGTCACTGTCTCTTTCAGAGTGCATACCCATCGTGTGGATATATATTTTTGTCCATTGTCCTCAACTTCCTCAAACACATCATTTTTTCGCCAATTCTCTATTTCGCTTGTTTTGGCTTTGTCAAATAAGATATCATTTGTCACAAATATGTCCTCGCCTCTATAGTCCGTCACATCTTGATCCACCTGGATTTGAAAATCCTCTAATTTTGAAACATCTGATGATTTGTTGATTCCAGCCACTCCCGCAGGCCCAAGCAGCTCAAAATTGTACCAATTTTTATATTTTCCAGTCGCTTTTCCTGCACGTCCCAAAACCTTTGCTGTTTGTTGAATGCTGGTTTCCGGGTTTTTGAATGTTACAATCTGACCAGTCTTTAACTGGATATTTCTCTCATGCTCTTGTCCTTCAGCCCTTGTGTTCACAAGAGCAGGCAATGGGTCATTCTCCATGTACTCGACATGTGGCTCGCCTTCCAACTATTGGTCTGTTTCTCACAAGTAATCTGAGAAACATCATCATCATATTCCTGAGCAACCTTTTTCAGTCTGAGTTGATGAACTCTAACACAGGTGCCTCCATGTCGAACAAAAACAACTGCACCATCCTGTCCAATGACCACTCCTGGCCCTTTCCATTCTGGACAGTCGACGCGTTTGTAGTAAACCTTGTCACCTAGTTCATACTTCTCATCTGTGTGACGCAGCTGTTTCTTTAGTGCTCTACGAAGAAGATTCTGCTTCAGTAAAAGCCTTTCTTGCTGCATGCAGAGCTGAAATATGCTTCGCGACCCATTCACTTTTTGTGGTGCCTTCTAGAGCTCGTGCTTTGTCAATCAACACAGAAGGTAGGTTGGGATTCTGTCCGAACACCAGCTGATGTGGGCTGTAGCCATGGACACTGGCCATGCAGTTCTTTGCCATCAAAGCCCAAGCCATAGCAGTGCTCCAGTTGCATCCAGTGCTTGTCTTCACTTTCATTATAATTTCAGTAAGGGTTTGATTGTGTCTTTCTAATAGCCCATTACTCCAAGGACTATAGGCGGCTGTTGTTTTTACTTCCATGTTAAAATTCTCAGCCATGGCTCTCACTTCTTCATTATTAAACTCCCCACCATTGTCACTGAACAGCTTTTTAGGGGGGCCATGAACACTTATCCAATCATGAAGAAAATGTTTGACGATCTCAGAAGACTTCTTTGTAGTCAGAACACTCCCTGCACTAAAACGAGTGAACTGGTCAATAATATGTAGGTACCGTACTCCCGGTTCCAGCTCGTGCAAATCTACAGCAACTGTTTCATTATACGTTGACGCAAGCGGTAAGCCAACAGCTGGTTTTGGTTTAACCCTACTATATTTTTGACATACTTCACATCGACTTACTACATTCAGTAGGAGGTTGGCACATCCAGAATCCTTGTTCCCAGAGCTGCTCAAAAGTCTTTGTAGCTTGTCAGCAGAGGTATGTCCAAATTGTTTGTGAAGTTTCTCTAAAACTTTCATCTTCTCATCGGTTGTCATTTCATCTGTTATTGTCAGTATTTCTTCCTCAGTAGCTGGCACATGCTCCATGTTGGCATTACATTTTTCATCAGTGTCCACAATGCTTACACAGTAATGTCCAGAGGTAGAAAAATCCAGTTTGACAGGTTGGTCGAACATCACTACGTTGTCACGCTCCATGTCCAAAACTGTTCTTGCTCTTTTTAGTGATGACTTACTCAAAAGCAGGGGGATGTCAACAGGTACAACTTCAGTTTGTATATTACACTTTGTGTGCCCAATTTTAGCAGGTATCTTCACACTTTTCACAGAGTAGACCACTTTTCCGTCTCCAAACTTAAATGATCTGTGACTTTGTTTTTCAGTCTCTTTCATAGTATTTGCACTTTTCTTTCCCAATACCGAGCTGTAGTGCTCAAGCCACTTTTGTCCACATACTGTTCTGGTACAAGCAGTATCTATTATAGCTGAGCCAAAACATTGTCATGAATATTTCTGCATCTGTAGGTGATTCCTTGGTTAGCAGTGTAACATTACACTCTTCAACTTCCGTTTGACGATCCTCAGTTATTGCGACACTCTCACTTCTGTGTGGGCAGTCTTTAGCCCAGTGATACGTGCTTTGGCACACTGCACATTTGGATCGCCGTCCAAACTTGTCAAGGGGATTAGTACCATTCTGTGGAGTTTTCTGCCGAGTGCTCTTTTGCCAGGCTTTGCCCTTTTTCCGTTGCTGCTCCGTAGCATACACAATTTCCTGGCTGATGGCATCCGCCGCAACACTCGCATTTGCGCCAAATATCCTCTTCAGCGCCGACTTCATATTAGCAAATGTTAAGTCGCTGCATGCTGTTAAAGCCAGCTGCCGGTCTGTCATCTCCAAGCACGCTGTGTCCAGCAGCTTAAACGCTAAAACAGCATCGGGTAGTTCCATGTTGTATTTCCGCATTCGTGAATAGCACTGTTCAAACTCGATGATATAGTCCGCCATGGACACATTCACGTCTTTCATAATGCGATCAAAATTGGAGTAGGCTTCGTATATTCTGTCTTTTTCTTCTTTAAGGAATAGCCCATCAAATTTGCAAAAATGCAACACAAAAGTAGAAAGTTGCTCCTCAAATGAAGTCATTGAAGTCAACTTGACCAGATTGTTAATCATTTCCCAGTCATAGTGTAAAAAGCGGTGTTGAATGTGATGCAGTTAAGAATTTTGGTGCGCCTAACTTAAGTGATGGTGCAACAAGGAAAAAAGTTTGGAGCAACAGTGCAACAAGCTAGTCCAGAGCTACAGACATGCCTGTAGCTTTTGCTATGTTTACTAATATGTAACATGTTAAAGCTTCCCAAAACCCAAACTATTCAAGATTCAAAGAAAGAACAGATGAGCAGCAACATCAAACGGAGGTATCCAATTCATATCTGATGTGCGCCTCATAAGACAATTCATTACATATTTCAATACAAATGGGTGTGATATGATTCAAGGACAGAATATTTTAGAATCTAATGATCCGATTCTGATTGGTTTAGTCAATACCGATTTTCCTATTTAAATCTTTTCTATAGACTGCTGACGTTTGCATCCAGTGTTTGTATCAAAAGCTTAATTGCTGTGTTATTGAAGTGTGTGTGTGTTGGTGCGTGCATGCTTTGCTTCAGGAGAGGATGAGGGGAAAGAAGATGACAGCCAGTCAGTGGCATCTGTTGGAGAGGAGTATGAGCCAATCAGTGATGATGAGCTTGATGAAATTCTCGCTGACAGTCAGAAAAAAGAGGACCAGCAGGATGAGGAGAAAATTACAGGTACCGGACATGCAATACTTTGACTTTATTATATGATTTGTCAGGATGTCAGAGTTCTCATGAGTGTTGTCCCTTCTCCATGGTGTGTCGTCAGGCCCTCTGGATGTCATTGATGTGGACTGGTCCAGTCTGATGCCCAAACAGAAGCCAGAGCCCCGAGCGGCTGGTGCAGCTCTCCTGCGCTTCACACCAGGTGCAGTTCTCCTCAGGGCGGGTGTCTCGAAGCGACTTGCTGGGACTGCGCTCCTGGAGAAGGTCAGAGAAGTGTGCAAGGTAGAGCTGGACAACCCCAAAGGTGAGAGTTTGCATCTGAACATTGCTTTTTGAAATGTGGTGTTCATTTTTGAGGATGGATTAGTATTTTTGCTTGTATCTGCGATCTTGTTCTTTCGGTCACGACCCATAGCTCATGACCATATGTGAGGGTAGGAACATAGATCGATAGATCAATGCTAGCAGAATAAATGGACCAAAATCGTGCGGAATTTACAGCACTGCCGTGCTGTAGCACAGCATTGAATTTCAAACAATAACTGGAGGGTAATAACCGTATATCTTATCATTATTCCAATTTTGACGGGTCTTGGTATGGTCCAACATACATCATGCCACCAACGTCCTCTTCCTCCAACTCTTCAAACACCTCGATCCCCTCAGATAAATTTGAAATATTACTTTCTGACTGGCTTTGTACACTTTACAATGTGGAGCCCTGCATTGTTTTTCTTGAAATTAATCGCTTACCAGGATCTCACTGTGGAAAAAATATTCTCTGTCAAAATATGAAATAGAACTGATTTTTCCATGCTGTTTTTGTTGTGTTCTGTTTAATTACTTTGATTTCATTTGGCATTTATTGAAATTCCTTAACACTAGATCTTTAGGATAGCCGGTGGGAGCTCCTCGATGTGCCGTCCTCGCACCTCGATACGTGTTTAAGACAATTGCGACGCTCCTGAATATAGCGGCGCGGGTACAACTTCTGGGTCGCGATCAATGTCTTGAGGATAGAGGAGCTTCGAACATTGTCATAACAGACATGAGATGAGCCCACAAAGTCTGATGAACCCCTGAAACGGATGAAGACAGACAGACAGACACATATATATACAGCTTTTTTCTTTTTTTTCTTTTTCTGGATTTTTCTGGAAAAAAAAGTCTCTAGACCAATGTCAGTCCCTCCGCAGTTGTTGCTGTTCCTTTCTCTTTGTTTCTGTTATATCCCGTTTGATACAATACAATACAACTTTATTTATATAGCGCATTTCACAACAGCTGGAGCTGTAACAAAGCGCTTTACATATGGTGTAATATAAATCATGGTACAATAGGAAGGGATGTCGTATATTTTGAGCGTCTGACGACGCACATGAACAATTTCGTCCCGTCTCGTCTCAACAAAAAATTCATGTACAATATGCACAGTATATATCGATCAATAACACAGATTTATTTTTGAGGTGAAGTATATGCGGAATAAGAAAAAATCCAACCATTTAATCCTGCCCCCCCTTTTTTAAAAATAAAAATCTATGGGAGTTTATAGGAAAAAGATGCTGAGTTTTGAACATTTCCGGGAGAAAAGAAAAATGGAAAAATACTGATTGTTTATAGTGAAATTGTGTCGTACACCCTTGTTGAAATTGTTGGAGCACACCATACAAAGTACACTGATAACTGTTTTATGCCAGATATTTTTTTTCATCTTAGCATGTGGAGTCTGTAAGATAAACAATAATAGTAAATATATGCATCTTTTCCAGATGCCGACAAACTGTTTGAACATGACCTCGGGGCCTTGAACATGGCGGCCGTGAACAGACGGGTGGAGAGGGCAAGTTTACTCAGCAACCTGGGGCCCTGCTGCAAGGCTTTGTGTGCCCGCAGGGACTTCGGAATCCGGAGGCAGCTCTTGAAAAATGACAAGGTAAACTTATTGCAATCATTAAAAGGACCATTCATTTAAGACATTTGTTATCTCAGCTGTATTGGAATAGATTTTGGTTTTTGAGGCTCGTGTCTTGTAATCTTCTTCCTCTCCTTTAGGGTCTCACCAAACAGTATCCCATGAATCCTGTAGTGGACAGTGAGCTGCTACAAATGAGCATGCGTCTTTTTAGGAGAACTGTGACTGGTCAGACTTCTGTCCCAGAAAGATCTGATGGTGGGTCAGATCCAGCTCCTGAAGATGCCCCGGCGGACAGCATCAGCAAGGTCACTGTGGGACAGCCAGTGGTTTGTGTGTCATGAGATGCACAAGGTGACTATTAGTCAGAAAACATATGAACATAATGGCTTGGAAGCCTTGACTTGTCCCTGTTCCATTTCATCACAGACATAACTTTTTAGTAGGAAATAAAGCTATGATGAAAAAATTTTGAATTATTTACATTTGAAATGTTTTGCATTATGTGCATGTTCTGTGTCATTGAATACATGTCATTGACTTGGAAACGTTACAAGAAATGTAAAAAAAAAAAAAAAAAAGGCTGTTCTGAGTTTTTTTTGTCAGTGTCATATTTTTATACATTGCGCAATACTTGCAAATGATCCAGGTGAGATATGTAAGACCATTTTCCAGAGAAGAAACACATTTGAACACACCAACAGACCTCGGAGTTTGAAGGCTTGAGACCAAGGGTACCCAAGTCTGGTCCTCAGAGCCCCTATCCAGGCTGTTTTGGGTGTAGCCCTATTCTAACACTTGATTCAAATGATCAGTTCTTCAGCAGGGTTTGCAAAATCCTGATAACGTTCCTGAATCCTGATGAGTTGAATCAGGTCTGTTGCAGTAGGGAGGCATTAAGGGAGGCCTAAAGGACCAGACCTGGGCACACTTGCTCTAGACCAGCAGTCAACAATCTAATTAAAGGTGAGTGCTACCATTTGAATAATGCAAACACCACTAAAAAAAAACAAAAAAAAACTAATCCGCTAAAATTGTTGGTGAAAAATTCTCATTGAACGCTGTGGTTTGGTTTTGTGCTCTGTTCCTGACCTTTGAACTATACTTTTTTTGTTATATATACATGGTTATTTCCAAATTTACACCAATGCACGTGGGACTTACTGGTGGATTTATTTAATTTATTTTCAGAATGGCAACAAGATAAAATTTGACATTTTACTGGTGAGCGTTTCTTATTATTCTTATTTTCTTGAACAGGCCAAGAACTTCGACCCTCAAAGACAAGTACACATGCAACATCAGTACATGATCATGACACTTTCACTCTGATTTTCACATTGACACGTTCACATAATTTACTGACTGTATAGTTCAAAGATATTTTAAACTTAAATTGCAATTAAAATAACACAACATAACTAAACAAGACTGATTAGCACCTCCGCCTCACAGTGCAGAGGTGCAGGGTTCTGTTCTGGCTCGGGCCTACCTGTGTGGAGTTTGCATGTTCTCCCTGTGCCTGCGTTGGTTTTCTTTGGTACTCCGGGTTGCCTCCCACATTACAAAAACACGCAATGTAGGTTGATTGTGCCCCTAGGTTTGATTAGTTAGCGTGGCTGGTTATTATTCTGTGTTGTTTGGTTGGCAACCAGTTGAGAGTGTTTTCACTGTTTCTAACTAGTCATAACCTTAACATTTCTCACTGAAAAATGACTCTTGTATTGCTCGAAACGTCTTTAAAACTGTCTGATACTGCTGG
The DNA here is from genome assembly GCF_059441095.1 of Idiotropiscis lumnitzeri. NCBI lineage: Eukaryota > Metazoa > Chordata > Actinopteri > Syngnathiformes > Syngnathidae > Idiotropiscis > Idiotropiscis lumnitzeri. Next base: position 31,726,267 of record NC_142393.1, on the reverse strand, counting down.
TTTTAATGTAACTCATTGCTTCTTTTATTTTTTATTTTGTGTACAGTTTGCGAGTTTGACAGATAAAATTAATTATTGAAACACTGCAACGATGTACCATGAAATAATTAAATACAGAAATGAGTATTTAAATACAGAAAGAATTATATAGATTTTCTTTACATATCATTGATATTTTAAGTAATACCATTTATGTATTCAATTACACATTTAATAAATAAATGAAACATTTAATGACAATTTTTATTAATCATTTCATGGTGTATTTATTTATTGTGGCACTTTGAGTCCTCCATACATACCGGTCTGAACTGGATTTTATTTTATTATTTTTTATGCATCTTTGTTGTTCATTTTTACCATAGTTGCAAATAATTAGATTACCAAATAAAGTGATTATTTTTTTCACGAAAAAAAGGTGCATCGTTGATGCAACACTGCTCTTACTACGCACGTTGCCAACCGTAAAAATAAAACGACGCATAGTGTTCTGATCGTTTTTTCATTCTTGCAGAACTTCGCGTCTGCTTGTTTCCCTACGAACATCTTGTGAAAACGGACCCGTTTCCTTTACCCACAATGCTCGCCTTCTATTCCGTCCTTCCAACTTCCGCTTCAGCAAACTGCTAATGTGAGTGTTTTTTTCCGTGAATTACATTTCAATAATCTATTGCCATCCTGAGTCCAAAACACAAGAATGTAGATACGTTGACTATAAATATGTACACAAGTAGTGTCCTACTTTACGGATATGGATTTGGTAGCGAAATTATGATGTTAAAAGTGTATTTAAAGCGATTTATAGTAGCTGTGGATTGACCGAATCCTCTTGCGTAGCGGGCAGTTGGCCGGGCGTTGTATGTTTACTGACCATAAACGTTTATTTTTGTTTCTGACGTAATCACTGCACGTACTTTTACCTCGCAGTGGTCTTTGGGATCTTTAAGCAAGCATTCCTTGACGCCTCTAAATATGGATACAAATGCTCAGCAAACGTGTCAACTTGACTTTGAATATTGATGTAATTAATCATAGATGGCCCCAACCAAGAAAGGTGAGAAGAAGAAAGGACGATCGGCCATCAACGAGGTGGTGACCAGAGAGTACACCATCAATGTCCACAAACGTATCCATGGGGTGTAAGTGGATCAATTAATGTTGGCATAAATACAAGAATGTTTACGGGAAAAATAATGCTCGACTCTTTTCTGTGGGGCTTTTTTTCAGGCCGACGAGTAATGGTGTTTTTTTTTTTCCCTCCCAGGGGTTTCAAAAAGAGGGCTCCCCGTGCCATCAAAGAAATACGCAAGTTTGCAATGAAGGAGATGGGTACGCCTGATGTCCGCATTGACACTCGCCTCAACAAAGCAGTGTGGAGCAAGGGTGTCAGGTAATATATTTTTCAGTGTTCAGCCAGCTGCCAATTCTTTCCATAAAGTATAATTAAATGAGTAAAAAAGTAACTTGTTGACAAGGGAGGCAGAGCAGTTGCTTACTTGATATGTGAGTGTAGTTGTCTGCTTTCTTGTTATAAAATGTGATTATTTTTATATCATGTAAAATGCTTTATGGGAATCCTTTACATCAGAGAACCTACTGGCCGCAGGTACTTCTAGCAGAATATAATTGACAACTGTCATTTGTTTGTACAGGAATGTTCCGTACAGAATACGTGTTCGATTGTCCAGGAAACGTAATGAAGATGAGGATTCCCCCAACAAACTGTACACCTTGGTTACGTATGTTCCTGTCACAACATGCAAAGGTGTGCAAGCAATTCACTTATTCACCCGCAGTTCGGCTTAACGGTTCGTTTAATCACTGCACGTTTCATCTCTCCTACAGGTCTGCAGACAGTCAATGTTGATGAAAACTAAATGTGCGAGTGGATTAAACCTTAATAAAAGGAGTTTTCATTCACACTACATGACCTGGGTTTTCATTTGCTCTTAAATCTGTACTCTGTCGGCTAGACTAAATATTGCTACGTCGAAGGGAAGGTCCTCTCCTGGTTGGTTATCGCCTGAAAGGTTGATTTGTGTGCAAGAAGTGCTGTTAGGTTTGTAATCGGTTTGTAATTTATGAATATGATTGCTGGGAATGTGAATGCAAGTGTTGCAAGTTTGTGGTCTATGACTGAAAATTTCAACATAGTTCTCACATTTAAACCAAGTAATATAAATTTAGCATATGAGAATAATATAATCAGTAAACACCATCACTGCAATCCCAGTCATTACTGTGCCTGATACTAATAGTTTCATTTGATAAATAATTTTCTATTTAATTATTAAATCTTTAATCTGTTTTATATATATGTCATTAAATTATTGTATTGCACTGGAGCGGGGAGCTCTCTAATATCGTTGGACACTGAGTACAATGACAATAAAAAGGGCATTCTGATTCTAAATGCTTGTTTAATCAATGTTTAACATATTCAGTAAACTTGAACCTGCTAAATTTAATAATTGATATTCTGTCCTGTAAACGATTACAATGCCACTAATTGTAATACAATCCTTTATATATATATATATATCGGATCGATCTATACAGTTAGCCATTTATCTGGAACATCAATAGCTTGTAAAAGGGTCGATTTGAGACACGTGTGTGTGTGTCCAGAGAGAGAGAGCTCGGGCTCCGAGAAACCGGCGGCCTTTCTAGGCTTTGTTGATAAATGGCTTTGGCTTTTACTTTGCAAAGTAAAGTTTTAAGTTGCGCTTATGGATGTACCATTGAACTGCATTTACTGGCACTGGTGTTCTATGGTGTTCCTGATCCATTTGGTGAGATCCTTCACACATTGATGTCAATTTTTCTGCTGTCTGAGGGATCATAGGTCATGGGCATACAATGTTGGATTTCAATGCCTCGTCACCTACATGCTGTGATTTCTCCACATTCTGTGAATCGTTTGATGAGATCATGGACTGCAGATGATGAATTCTCTAAATTGCTTGCATTTGCACCTTGCAATATCGTCCTCAAAGTGTTCAACAATTCTCTCACACAGTTATTCACAAAGAGGTGAGCCTTGCGCCATTTTTGCTTGTGAATGACTGAGGGATTCAGGAAGCTCCTTTTATACCTGCCTGTTCACCTGTGGTATTTTTCAAACAGGTGATTGATGAGTATTCAACTTTCTCTGTCTTTTTTGCCACCTGTCTCTTTGCAACCTTATGATTCTAAGTTAATGATTATTTACTCAAAACAATATAGTTTATCAGTTTGGACATCAACTATCTTGTTTGTGGTGTATTTAATTAACATGATTTGCAAATGATTTTATTCTGTTTAGCGGCACGGTGACCGACTGGTTAGCACGATGGCCTCACAGTGTAAAGGTCGTGGGTTCTTCCTATGTGAAGTTTGTGCCTGCGTTGGTTGCCAGGATGGCCGAGTGGTCTAAGGCGCCGCGTTCAGGACCCAGTCCCCCCAGGAGGCCTGGGTTCGAATCTCGAATTTCCCCATTGTGGGACTAATAAAGGGAATATTATTTTCTCCAGGTACTCCGGTTTCCTCCCACATTCCCAAAACATGCATGGCATGTTGATTGGACACACTAAATTGCCCCTCTGTATGAGTGTGAGCGCGGATGGTTGTTTGTCTATGTGTGCCCTGCAATTGGCTAGCAACCATTTAAGGGTGTACCCCGCTTACTGCCTGAAGATAGCTGGGATGGGCTCCAGCACCCCCCGTGACCCGTGTGAGGAGAAGCGGTACAGATAATGGATGGATGTTTTCTGTTTCTATGTTTACCACATTCCAACTTCATTGGAATTGGGCTTGTATAAAAAGTGTAAATTGATGTGATAGAACATTTTTTTGCATAGTATTGAAATTGGATTTTTTATTTTTTTTAATGAATGGACTTTGAAAAACCAAAACACTGTCACTTTGACTTATTTCTCTCTAAAAAACAAAACAAGTAGCCTATTTATCTATCCATCCACGTGGGCGTCCTGGAGTCTATCTCAGCTGTCTTTGGGCAGCAGTTGGGGCACAGTTAACAAATGGAGCAAATGAAATGATACAAAGATGACATCACATTTTAAGTAAAAAAATTGCAATTGAATAAAATGTAAATATTATTTCACAGGCTATTTTTAAGTTTACAGCATGCAAGTTTTTTCTTTTTTACATTTTGTGTACCTGCAATGATTTTAGATATACAGCAGCAATGCAATGTCAATACAGTTTGTATAATGTGTCGATACACGTGTATTACATTTCTGTAATGGACAAACACCCTGAGGCCTCATCTGCCCATCACTAATTTTTATGTTGAGGCCAATTGCTGAATACATAATAATAACATAAAAAGTAACTTGAGCACTATCTTAATTACTTTTAAAAGTGAGTAATCAGTAACTAATTTACTTTTAAAATCAAGTAATCGGTAAAGTCACATTATGGCAACGTCATGTTATGGGCAGAGGCACTTCTGTCAATTATCGCCACAGTTTAGGCAATGAACTGAAGATATACTTGGCTTATTGCTTGACTTCAGACAAATATTTGTCGACAAACAAGTAAAAAGTAAAATTTGCGTAATCTGTCCTCTTCTTAGCATGTCAGTTGAGTAGAAAGCCAGTTGTTGGGTATCCAAATAAGCGAAAGTCCCCCTGGTAGCGTGCATATAGGCGTCTGATGTCAGTCTTGCTGATTCCAGAGAAGTAACGCTCCATCTTTGTCTTGTTGTAGCGGGCAATGTCAGGGGAGATGGCTGGGTGGAACTCAAGCTGCTCAATGCCTGCTCTCTTCAGAATGTGGGCGGCATCTTGCTCCAGTGTCTCGAGGTGGCCTATGACATCGTAGTGGATATTGCACGGCGCGCATAATTCCACGTAGGTCGCCCAGTGGATGATGTGCTGGCCAAACTGCCAGTCCATGGCCTTCCGGCCGTTCTCATCCACCAGGTAACGAACAAATTCCTCAAAGAGTAAACCAGTATCAGTCATGTAGTTAAAGCTGTTGCGGTATTTGTGGATGATGGCAGGTCCGATGGTGAACTTGTACCAAGGCTCAGAAGGTTTGGTAAACAGGAACTTGTCTTCAAATGTAGAAATGAGCCGCTCAAATGGATCCCTCACGATGAAAAATTTGAAGTATTTTTTTAATCTGTTCAACACAACACACATCTATGATTGCAGTGTTTAAAACAACTCAACAGTTCTCCACATGTATCACCACTATAACATCTTAACTTAAAAGTTCTGAAGTGAATGACACCACGCATGACGGTCAAAATATATTAATACACACGTAGTACTGTGAGTCTGGAAAATACAACTTACAAAAAGTAGTAGTAGCAATACAAAAAGAATAAACTAGGCTAACCGTTAGCTGATCTGGTTGCAACAAATGCTTGCTTTATTTTTCTATACAAACATTCAACACAACCAATTGCTCGATTATTTGTGTGTGGCAACAGTCAGTATAATCTTCAGAGAGCATCCTAAACGGCTCTTGTTTCGTTTCATGTTACCGCCGTAAATCTTGAATTATATAAACTTTATTTACAAGATTTTGTTCCGAGCAGATTCACTTACTCCACATCACAAGGTTTCTCTCGCAGGATAATATTTTTGAGACATTAGGTAATCTGACCTTTGTGGACTTTGGACGTGTGCACTCTGATTCATGTGTGCACAACGCAAAACCAAATATATTATGGTCCTTATGGGAAAGTTTACTATGATTGACCTGTGTGTAATTTCCTGTGATGTCAGTGATGAGAGGCGGGGCAGGCCGTTCTTCTCGTGGTCATCAACTAGATTTTCTGGGATCTCCTCTACACTGGAAAAGGCTCCTGCCAACAACAGCACGTGAAGTAAAAATATGATTGAGAGGTGCAGAGCCATCTTGACAAAACTGAGCACTGATATTGGTCATGAATCTAAATCTAAAACATAGGTGGTTAATAAACATAGGCATTATTGCAGTAGACTGGAAACCATGTCCCCACAGTACAGAAATGATAAGTCAAATGAAACATCTAGTGTGGCATTGGTCAGTGGTAGAGCGATTGTTTACCAACTCAGAGATTAGGGGTTCAATCCCGGCCACTATGACCTTGTAGAAGTGTGCTTGACCAATACTCCTGACGAGTTTTTATTTATTTATTTTCATGTTGAAGTCATTAATGTAAGGGGAGTCGTTTTCACTAGTCACCACACTCCTTAGAGTCACGGTTTTAAATCAAAACAAAAACTATCACTGAACAACATACAAGCGAACAATGAAACAAAGAAATACATTTCACACAAAACATGCATCTCATGCCATTCATATCCCAAAAAGAAATAAAAATAACACAAAGAGTACTGAGGCATTCTGGGAGCCTATCAGCCTCAGCCAATCAGATGGCTGGTTAGGGAGCGATGTGAGTGGTGTGCTTTGGGCAGTTTTTTTCCTCCAGTCTGTTGTCTAAATGTGTGATGTTTCTTGCTTGCAATAACATTAATGATAAAACAGACTACGGGATCGTGGACAGCTGCCCTTTTGTCCAGCTTTCTCCCGCACGCCCATCCTGGTCTGTTCTGATTGTGTGAAACCATCACCAAATGAGGTATTCATAGAATTCAGTTGTCACAGTCTGCACAAAATTATGTCACACTACTTACTTCCAGTAGGGTGTGTTATGATGCACTGTGAAATGCTTACTGAGACATTAGCATGGGTTGATATTCGTGCCACGGGAAACTGAATCTGAACATCACTCAATTGTATGTGAATTGCTCAACTTGAAAATTTGAATTTAAAGCTGAATATTATAATCAACAAACGGATTATTGAATTCAAAACTGAATTATTGAATTACATAAATTGCATAATTGTATAATATGAATCTGAATTTTTCCATCTGCAATTTATGTAATTCAATAATCCATCCATGCATCCATCCATTATTTGTAACGCTTCTCCTCACTAGGGTCGCGGAGCGTGCTGGAGCCTATCCCAGCTGTCTTCAGGCAGTAGGTGGGGTACACCCTGAATTGGTTGCAATTCAATAATTCAGTTTTCAATTCAATAATTCCATTTTCAATTCAAACATTCAAGTTAAGGAATTCACATTACTATTGATAATTTAGATTCAGTTTTTAGGGGCACAAATATCAGGCCACGGGGGTGCCTCTAGATACAGATACATAGATACAGATACACAATTTCTCTGGCATAGTTTATATTCCGTGCAATGGCGGCTGGCAATACTAATGAAAAACTTTACGCCTTAAAAACGAAGGTGCTGTTTTATGGGCTGATATTTATGCCAGAGAAATTTGGGGTGAACAAATCAGCAACCAGCCTTGCAAGTGTCAGACGCTTGGCGCCCTCCAGAGGTCTCTTTCCGTCCTGCAAAAGCACAATCAAAGTAACACATGGTTGTGGATGGCGGCTGGCAATACTCATGACGTAGTTTACTGCCTTCAAAACGAAGGGATTGATTGGCCGGCGAGATCTATGTATCTGGAATCCATTCCTCTTCCTAGATGCACCCTCGTGGACTGATATTTGTGCCACTCAAAACTGAATCTGAATATCGATTTGAATTGCTTAACTAGAATATTTGAATTGAAAGCTGAATTATTGAATCGAAAACTGAATTATTGAATTACATAAATCGTAAATGGAAAAATTCAGATTCAGATTAAACAATTTTTTTTCAGATTTAATTTCAATAATTCATTTTTCAATTCAAATATTCAGTTTTCAATTCAAATATTCAAGTTAAGCGATTCACATTCAAATCGATGATGTTTATTCAGATTCAGTTTCTAGTGGCACAAATATCAGCCCATACATCAGACCCATTGCGTATCGATCGATGGATCTTAGTCGTCACGCGATCTCAGTCAACACAAATGGCGCGTCGTGATACAGGGCGCCTCGCCTGCTTTGTGGAAGAATTGGGGGTTTTAAAGTGCGCCTTATGGTCGTGTAAATACGGAAGTTGGAACGAAGTTGGAACCTCTCGACGTCGCACCACCGATCAGGCCCTCTACCGAGAAGATCTGGCACTGTCTTTGCACTGCTTTAAGTTTCTCTCTCTCTTTGCAAGCTCAGGTGTGGCTCTCTGTGTAGCGTGCAACACAAATAATACAGCAGTCTGAGAGTTGAATTTCCCCCATGAGGATTATAATGAGTCTCATAAAAATGAATTTTAAAAACCATGCCCTTTGGGGACTTGGCCATTGCAACCTTTTCCAGTGAAAGATCGGCACAATAACTGATATTGACGCGTAATACTATCTTCCTTCTCTCAATAATGACACAATTAACTGTTACACTGACTGCCCACAATGTGACGCATATTACTTACCACTTAGAACGAGGAGGAGTTTCTTCCACTCATTGTCACCCCAATCAGCTGTTTGGCAGAACAATATATTGTGCCGGTCCGAGACAAAGATGTTGTCCAAAGCCAACTTGGAGACGTGTGTGTCACCCCAAAGTTTCTTGCTCTTGCATACAGAGGAGAGCAACTGATGCCTTTGCTCAACCACCATCCCCCAATTTGCCCCTGGGGACTCAAACATCAACAAAAACAGCAATTGCCTCTCATTTCAGGATTCATGTGCCACATCCTTTGTAAAGTACTCTCATTGTAACTACAGTGGGCCTGAGAAGGTGAACCTACCGCTGACAAAATATACTTTCTCCAGATTAATTGTGATCTTTGTGCCTGTTCATTAAGACGTGAACCTGTACAATTCAATTGAAAAAGAAATAAATCTGTATGTAGGTTGTAAATAAGACATCAGGACTGTACAAAAGGCTGGTTGGATCCGTTTTTGTATACTGTACTTAATGTTCAAGCACCTCTTGCTTGAAAAAAAAGCTATGCTGAACCTGTCAAATGTGTCCAGTGCTCGTAATCCTTACCCAAAAAGACTGAAATTTTGAAATACATTTTAATGACTTAACTTGTTTGTTTTTTTTACATCAGAAAAAAAAACATTTTAACAGTGGTTTGCTCACTCTCTAAATCCACTGGACTGAATAGCTCAAACCAACCTGGTTAAATGAATGTTCTGGGATCACAAACTCAATTTCTGAGAAAACGAAACAAACAAGGAGAGCAGACAGTTGGCACTTTTCAATTGGAATACATTTCAAATAAAAGCTCACCTGCTTCATCCTTGAGTCTAAGGAGCCTGTCACCCACTGCGAAGATGAGCAGCAGCCACCAACAAGTCAAGAAGATGCGCCAATGGAACCGCATGCTTTTGTTTTCTGGTATAGGCAAAAAGGTGCATTAAACAAATTGTTACCATGAAGCCTCAAAGAATTTTAATGAAAAAAAACAAATTTGTGATTCTCAGCGGGCGTGTTGTTGACAGCTAATAAAAAAATAACATGTACTTGTATTTAGAATTTCTTTTTCAGAATAATACTGAGGCACATAGAACATAAAATTATACTGTTTAAGCATCAGAAAATATTAATCAGAAGTGATCCAGCTACTCTGTACAGTAAATACTGTGTAGCTCAGCCTCATGTAATATGCTGTGGAACTAACCATAATCATAGTTTTTGGAACAGCATCAGTAAAGTCTCATCCTTGTTTGGAGGGCATGCTACTTGCTGCTCATTTAAAACTACATTAAAAAATGTTACATGTTGTATATGTACTTCCCAAGGCTATTTTTTAAGAAAACAAATGGGTTTTTTTTTCATCTCACCTTATCTAAAATGTGTGGCGACTTTGCAACAATGGGAAGCTGTGGTCCCCAGGGTAACAATAGTTAAGAACAGGGGTGCAACTGCCTATTTTCTGGGGGTTATCCAGACACATAACATGCACCCCCCCAAAAAATAATAAATAAATAATAATAAAGATTTCATTTTTTATATGTAGCCTATAAATAAAATTTTTTGGGGGGAAGGTCACACTTTCATTTAAAACTTTTGTTGAAAGTTTCATTGAGCCATATATAGCTCTTACTACACTGACACATCACAACTTACAGACCGTCTTTTAACTACTTTGAAAAGTTAGCCTTTAGCTTTTTGATTGTGTAATTCATTTAATTTTAGTTGACAAAGTAGAAAGTTTTTTTATTGTAGTATTGATGGTTTTTGAAGACAAGCAGGTAATTCTTGAAAACAACGCAATTCTGCAACACTTTATAAATATGCTGAAATACCAAGTTCAGATTTCAAATGTTCACAGCTAGAACAAAATTAATTTCTATGTATTTATGAATTATATTTGTAATCCCATTTTTTTACAACCTCATTTGATGGTAACGAGCATTTACGGTAAATTTCCTATACATTGAATGAACAGCACCAAGTTTAGAGGTGGACAAATTTATCTTAATGTATATGACCTTATGTTATGTGGGTGTATGTCCACCTAATTATAGTTTTTTAACACTTTGAAATCATCTTCAAGTCAGCCCAAAGTGAATTAATGATTGGCTTGGCCCTGTTTTATTACTCCGCGTATTTGTTCTATTCTTGGGATATTTTACTCTCTATATAAAGTCACGGTCAAATTTATCCATAAATGATGTTGATTCAGTGTTTGACCTATTTGATGATCGAGTGTATTTTTATATCCACTATTATGAACATTTTAGTAATTCTCTTAAATAACTATGAGGGAGTTGGAGACTGAAGAAGCGACCAGTCTTTGTGTTGAAATTCCAATGTAAATGAGAAACTGTCCAGGGGGACAAAATGCTTAACCAGTATCTAGGTGTCGAGCACTCGAGGTGATAGTAGCAGTCAGGATGGCACCAGAAGGCCACTTCAAAGAGCAACCACATCTGCTCTCACCAAAATCGGGCAAATGGGGGCAAAATCGAAGACTAGTACAATGAAAATGCATATGCAAAAAGGTAAAATTAGATATTCATGTCTTGTGTGGCCATTCCCTATAAGAAGGGAAGGCCGGAGAGAGGGGACACCTTTCCCCTTTTTCTTTGTGGGGAGACTTCTTTTGACATCAGCATGTGACGAGAATAAAATCTCTTTCTAACCAAAATGGCTGTGTCAGAGAAGTTTTTCCATCACCGATTCTGCCATGCTCTGCGACCTGTCCAAGGGAAGCTGAGCCAGACCCACACTTCAACAACAAAATATACCACAATGAACCAGGAGGCCATTTATCCATGTTAACTAATATAACATTAAAATCACCTCCTATTAATAACAGCATTTGAAAATGTAGTTAACCGATAAAACAGTAAATCCTCGATTAACCTAATACGATGATCATTTTTTCAGTTTTCTTTTGTTAAAACCATACACCTGCAATTGGCAACTGGCAACCAGTTCAGGGTGTCCCCTGCCTACTGCCCGAAGATAGCTGGGATAGGCTCCAGCGCCCCCCGCGACCCTAGTGAGGAGAAGCGGTACAGATGATGGATGGATGGATGGATAACCATACACGTGGGTTATTACGTACACTTGATTGTTCAATTCTATAGCTTGGCAGACAAACTAACCAGCTGGATCACATTCAGTAAAACAGCGGCCTGTGTGGAGTTTGCATATTCTCCCCGTGCCTGTGTGGGTTTCCTCCGGGTACTCCGGTTTCCTCCCACATTCCAAAAACATGGATGGCAGGTCGATTTGAACACTCTAAATTGCCCGTAGGTATGAGTGTGAGCGCGGATGGTTGTTTGTCTCTGTGTGCCCTGCAATTGGCTGGCAACCAGTTCAGGGTGTACCCCGCCTACTGCCCGAAGATCGCTGGGATAGGCTCCAGCGCCCCCCCGCGGCCCTAGTGAGGAGAAGCAGCACAGATAATGGATGGATGGATGTCTAGATTACTTGCATACTTGTCATGAAGACCAGGCCATAATAACAACATAACAAATGTTCCTTGCCACTTTCTTTAGTGCCTCCTAGTGTGGACAAGAGAGGAACCTGATGAGACTGCGAGGCTTTGAGTTAAGCTCAACAATCTGCCTCTTCAAGCCATCATCTTGGCCACCCACCAGAATGGCTTGTTGGACGTCCCACTGGCTGCTCTGAGATACGTGGGTTTGTTTCGTCTGTAGGGTAGGTACGGGAGTGGCTCCACATTTTGTGACGTAGAAAAGCAAGGACTCAGTAGTTTTCCTGGATTGAGAGGGTCTTGTACTTGAAGCGCAGGAATACTTCTAGATGAGTGAATTGGGCTGATTTTAGTGAGAAATTTGCATTTTAACATGACTAAAAGCTACAAAAAGTACTATGATACTATGATTTGATTAAGCTTTTTAACAAAATCACAACAAAAAATAAAAAAGTATCCATTATGTTCCAAATTTACTGCTGCTGCTGCAAAAACAATTGAAAACGGTTTAAAACGCTTTCCTAAGATGTCAAATTACTTGACATGCAAAGATTTATTTACTTGCATTCCAACAAAAAAAATACATCCTCTCCCATGTTGCATCCTGTTTCTCAATTGAGGCCTTTGCTTCGTTTTGGTTAAATCACAAACCACGTGAGATTTCTGTTGTGGTCGACTATTCCCATTGCAGATTGGTGATGCAACCGAATCTTTGTGTGTGGTGTGTTGTGTTGAACTGTCGGAGGACACCACAAACAGTATGATCAAAACTTTTTTTTTTTATCTGCATACTGGTATGTGTGAGATTTAAGATGAACTTCAGCCAAGCTGGACATGGCCCAGTGAACAGATAAAACAACAAAGCTAGAGCATACTAGCAACTTACCTTCTGTTGTCTTCAATTCAAATACTATCTAAAGCAACGCTACAGGTTGACAATGAGAAAGAGCAGGGAAAACCCGTTCAACAGGATGACTAAAGTCACATGACAATTTTCCTGAAAATATCTGTGGTTCATGCCTTTAGCATTAACTTGCAGCTAAGGTAGCTGTGCAGTAGAAATTGTTAGCAAATGTATTCGTAGCAGGCAGCAGTGGTAGTTGTGAGCACGCTTGCCTTACAGGTTGAGGTTCTGGGTTTGAATCTTGGCTCAGACCTCCTGCAATTGGCTGACAGCAGTCCCACGATGTTCCTCACTTCTTGGCCAAATTAGCTGGGATATACCCCAGCTCATTTACAATCCTAATGAGGAGAAGCACTATAAAAATTGGTTGTGTTTGCATTTTATTGTTCGAGCTTAAGGACGTTTCCGACCTTCATTTTTACACTGCATGTTATGTTACACTTCTATTTATTCTGAAATGCTTGGCCAGGTCCTTATGACTAGCGTCTAAAAAGAATGGCGTAAGTGAGCTTTTGCCATCCAGAACACTAGAACAGTGACTCCATCATGTAGCGCGACATAGTTGCTCGTCTGGATGCATCAGGACGTCAGTAATTATTAGGCTTTTTGCCTCTTCTCTTTATTACCATTCAACCAAATCTTCTCAAGCGTACAAAAAATGTAGAAAACTTCATTTTGATAGATGCTGTATGCTCAGACCTTACGATCCATACAGTGTACAGAAACTAGTTTGTCAGTGCTATTAAACAACAATCAATTGCAGTAGCTTGACTGTTGTGATCAATAAGTGACACGGCACTTGTTAGATACAATCCACATCAGCTGTGTGATGCAGTCAACAGAATTCATGTCAGTTCAGTAGAAAGTCAGGCGTTTGGTATCCAAATAAGTGGAAGTCCCCTTGGTAGCGCGTGTACAGGCGCCTGATGTCCCGTTTACTAATTCCTGAGAAGTAGCGCTCAATCTTGGTCTTGTTGTAGTGTGTGATGCCAGGAGGGATGGCCGGGTAGGACACCAACCGCTCGATGCCTGCTCGCCTCAGTATGTGGGCAGCATCCCGCTCCAGCGTCTCGTGGTGGCCTATGACATCATAGTGGATGTCGCACGGTGCACACAACTCTGCATATGTCATCCAGTGAATGATGTGCTCGCCAAACTGACGATCCAGGCGGCGGCGGCCCTCGACGTCTCCGAGGTAACGGACAAAATCCTCAAAGTGCAGGCCGGACGCCGCAAGTTGACTGTCACGATGGCTTCGACGGTACTTGCGGATGATGACGGGAGCGATGTCGTGCCGGTACCAAGGCTCAAAACGGGGGTTCTTGATGAACTTGTCATTGAAGGCAGAGATCAGACGCTCGAATGGATCTCTCACAATGAAAAACTTAAAGTAACTCTTTAACCTGTTGAGAAGAACACAAGTCATCAAGTAAATATTCTTCAGGATGAAAAACACAATAGCTTGTGTATTGAAAAAAAAATAGAATTGAGTTAAGCATAACATCCACAAGAACGTCATTTTACCCACAATGCTTGGGTTCTGGCGCCATATTAAAGAACATGCATGCGGAAGAAAAACACAACGACAATCCTTATCCGTTGTAAATGCTATTGGTTATCAGTCACCTTGTGTCTAATTTTGAGAAATAGGTCACTATAGACCCGTGTCCATCAAAACCTGCGCTCGCATATTTGGTGTAAAAGAATGGTTAGACATGTTGCTTGTCTGAGAAGTTCAGTTTTTTTTTTTTTTTTTTTGCGTAGCGCTAGTTTTTGAGTCAGAAAATTTCAACATGTTTAACTGTTGTCTATAAGGCTGTGCAAATCGAAGAGGAAAGGGGTGAAAATGTTTAATTCCAAAAGGAAATTTGCTTTTTTAATGACATCAGAGGAGCCTCTGGCTGTGGGCTATTACACGCACAGACTGGACCGAGGACATCATCAGGAATGCCCGTGTCTGCGCTGGCCCGCCTAGTCGGTTTGAGTCAGCCAAACAGCATTGAGAACAGACAAAACGGGACCACGTCACAAGCAGGTACCGCACACTACACACACAACCAAATAAATAAAAAATAAAAGGTTGAGTACCTTGCAGTCCCACAAACTGAATGACAGATGTTTCATATTATTTTTACTTTACCAATCATCACACTGAGCATGTTTGTGTGTGTGTGTATATATATATATATATATCTATATATATATCTATATATATATATATATACACATATATATATATATATATACATATACATACACAGATTCCTTTTCAGTCCAATGGCATCCCAGAAGTTTGACTTACTGACAGCGGAAACTGTTATGCCATTTTACCTGTGCACTGAAAATGCTTATTTTTAACTAAAATGCTTATTTTTCACATGTTGCTGTGTTTAGTCCATTCGGTAATGAAGCGCTGCCTCCACAAGGGAAAATGCACCCTTCTCCGTATACTTGTGGGCGGGCAGGGTCATCCCTATCACTCACCTGTGTGTGATTTCCTGTGGCGTCAGTGATGAGAGACGAGGTAGGCCGTTCTTCTCATGGTCATGGACGAGGTTCTCTGGGATCTCCTCCACACCTGAAAAGGCTCCTGTCAACGACGGCAATAACAAGAGAAATCAGCAGTTGAGTTGACGGCCGCAGTGAATCAAAGCATGCCTGACATACCATTGAGGGTAATTAGAACCTTCTTCCACTGCGTGTTTCCCACTTTGGGGGTCTGGCAGAATAAGATGTTGTGCTTGTCACAGACAAAGATGCGATCCAGGACAAACTTGCTGATGGGGATGTGAGTCAAATTCCTGAGGCTGCTGTTCTTGCATACAGCGAAGAGCAGTTGAAGTCGCATTTCAACAATGGAGTCCCACTGTGACATCGTAGGGGTGGCTGAGGACTGAGCCCTCAACTTCTCTCACACACGCGCACACACACGCGCACACACCCACACACAGACACGCATGCGCACTCACAGTAAGGCAACAGACCACTTGCAGCTCTCCTGGTCGCACAAAGCATTACAGGTACATTCATTTCTTCCGCCACCAAGTTTGAATGGTGGTCAATGGAGAAAGCTATGATTTGGACCATTTCAACAGCTGGAGTGTTGACGTTTATCATTTGATACACTGACCGATCTCTGCTGGGACAAGTTTTCAATGAAATGACATTTTGCTCGATGTGTGCCACTCCAGGACATTAGGGTGACACGTTTGGTCATTTGCTTTGCTCTTGTTCATAGGAATTTTAATGCTGATAGCAAGAATGTCTTGGTAGTGCACCAGCCGTAGTTTCATGTACATTAATTGTATAATCCCAAGTTTTGTAATGCGTTTACTATCAACACTGCCAAAAATAGACGAGAGGCTGAATAAATGTGTTGTTTTGCCATGAGACATGCCGCTTAATATTTAACACAATGTGGAATTTCTTTTTCGATTCAAATAGTGACAGTGATTTAAAAGAAAATATTTCTGTCGGGCTGATCACGTTGCATCATTTTTTTTTATTTTTTATCCAAGATGGCGGCGCGCATGGACGCAGCGGCTAACAGCTCCCCCTCACAGTGCTCCTTATTACTTTTTATTAGTGTTTGCTTGCTCTTATTGGCATCAACTGAGGCACAACATCGATATACCCGCCAGGACATCGTGAACATTGGATATCGATGCGAAATAACCATCACAGAGGAATTTTGCTATGATCGCAAAATTCCGAACGAACTGGCGAGGCTGCCCGGCTCACCGTGGCTGGTCATCGGGACCGGGAGGCGGCGCAGGCGACGCAGAGAGAGGAAGCAGAAGCGAGGCTGCAGGTCCGGTGTCTTGCAACGGCTGCGACGGCAGCCCCATAGGCAACCACTACAGAGTCTGCACCTCACCAACGCCAGATCCGTGGTCCACAAAATCGACGACCTGGGATTACAAATCCTGGGAAACCGCTATGTGCGCGATAGCAGTGTGATCGTCGTCACGGAAACCTGGCTGCACGCAGACGTCCCCGACGCTAGCATCCAGCTGGCCGGGCGCTCGCTACATCGCGCGGATCGGACGAGGGACACCGGTAAGAGGAGGGGCGGGGGGCTCTGTGTTTACGTGCATGAGAACTGGTGCGGCGATAGCACGATCGTCGAGAAGCACTCTTCCCCCGACATCGAGTTCATGTCCGTTAAATGCCGGCCTTATTTTCTCCCGAGGGAGCTAACGGTAGTGATTGTCACAGCTGTTTACATCCCTCCCGATGCTAGCACTAGCACGGCGCTCTCGCTACTCGCGTGCGTCATCAATAAACATCAGCGGGCGCACCCTGATGGCGTCCACATTGTAGCGGGAGACTTTAATAAGGCCAATTTAAAGACTGTACTCCCAGAGTTTCACCAGCATGTCAAGTGCCCGACGAGGGGAGACAACACTCTCGACCATGTGTACTCGAACATCAAGCACGCATACAGAGCCCTCCCACTCGCCCCCCTCGGCCAGTCAGACCACCTGTCCTTGCAGCTCGCACCTGCGTACACCCCTCTCAGGCGCAGATTCAGGCCTACCACAAAGACTGTGAAAACCTGGCGTGACGACGCCATGAGTGAATTACAGGACTGCTTTCATGACACAAACTGGGACCTCTTTGATCATCAGGACCTTGATGTCTACACGCATTGTGTACTGGACTACATCAAGTTCTGCATGGAAACTGTGTCCCAACAAAAGACTATACGGACCTTCCCAAATGCGAAGCCCTGGATGTCCAGCAGGGTTCGCGCTCTCCTCAAGGCCCGTGACGCTGCCTTCAGGTCAGGCGACAAAGCCCAGTACAGGGTGGCTCGTGCTGACCTGAGCAAAGGCATCAAGCTAGCCAAGGCAACCTACAAGGGCTGGAGGCCCACCTTGCCAGTAACAGACCACGGGAGGTGTGGCAGGGTCTACGGAGCATCACCAACTTCCGTGGCAGCAGCACGACCTCTGTAGACCCGAGTGCATCGCTGGCAGAGGAGCTTAACTGCTTCTTCGCTCGCTTTGACTCGCCCCAACCGTCACACCCCCGCACTTCAAGCTCCAACTCCCCCCCACTCATCGTAGAGGAACACGATGTGAGGCGCGCGCTCCTGGCGGTCAACCCCAGGAAAGCTACTGGACCCGACGGAATACCAGGCAAGGTCCTCAGAGCATGTGCCCACCAACTGTCACATGTTTTCTGCAGGATCTTCAACCGCTCCCTGGCTCAGGCAGTCATCCCCTCCTGCTTGAAAACTTCCACCATTATTCCTGTCCCCAAAAAGTCACCAGCCGTCCACCTGAATGACTACCGTCCTGTTGCTCTCATACCAGTCATCATGAAGTGCTTCGAGAGGCTAGTTCTCCAGCACATCAGGGACTGCCTTCCTCCCACTCTGGACCCCTACCAGTTTGCATACCGGGCTAACAGATCCACTGAGGACGCCATCGACACTGCTCTGCATGTTGTACTGGGCCACCTGGAACAACAGCGGAGCTATGCAAGGATGCTCTTTCTGGACTACAGCTCGGCATTCAACACGATCATCCCAGACATCCTCGTCGCCAAACTGGACACTCTCGGCCTCCCTGCCCTCACACGCATCTGGATTAAGGACTTTCTGACCAACAGACCCCAGACTGTGTTGCTCGGCCCCTACACGTCCTCCACCCTCATGCTGAGCACCGGTTCCCTCCAAGGATGCGTGCTGAGCCCTCTCCTGTACGCCCTCTACACCTACGACTGCAGCCCGGCCCACGGCAACAAAACCATCGTCAAGTTTGCTGACGACACGACAGTGGTCGGTCTGATCTCGGAAGGTGACGAGACAGCCTACAGAGAGGAGGTAAAGAGACTGACAACTTGGTGCAAGGACAACAGACTGCACCTTAACTCTGCTAAAACAAAGGAGATTGTCGTCGACTTCAGGAGGAACAAGACGCTGCCGCCCCCCCTCTGCATCGAAGGCGTGTGTGTGGAGAGGGTCCACACGTTCAAGTTCCTGGGAGTACAGATCTCCGATGACCTTTCTTGGAGTCACAACACCACAGCAGTGGTAAAGAAGGTCCGCCAACGTCTGCACTTCCTGAGAGTCCTCAGGAAATTCAACCTGGACAGGAAGCTGCTGCTAGCCTTCAACCACTCGTCCATCGAGAGCCTGTTGACGTACTGTGTCTCCACCTGGTACAGCGGCTGCACTGAGGCGGACAGAGTGAGGCTCCAGAGGACAGTCAAAACAGCGCAAAGGATTATTGGCTGCCCTCTCCCCTCGCTGTCGGACATCTACACCGCCCGGTGCCTCAGAAGGGCTCTCAACATCGTCAAAGACAATACCCACCCAAACTCACACCTGTTCGACCTGTTGCCCTCTGGCAGGCGCTACAGATGCATCAAATCAAGGACCAATAGACTGAGAAACAGTTTCTTTCCGAGAGCCATCTCCATACTGAACTCTCACACACACACGAGACCACCCTAACCTTGCAAAACAGCATTGTGATGTGTTTCTATGTGCCCTATTCAGTACTGAATTCCATTGCACTGTCTTATTTATTTATCTAATTTATATATTTGTCTGTATTATTGTTGTATTGCACTGGAGAGGGGAGCCCTCTAATCTCGTTGCACACTTGAGTACAATGACAATAAAGGGATTTCTATTCTATTCTATTCTAGTTTTGCTGTCCGGTAATTAGCTTGACATATAGACCATTTAAACCATGATGTCACATTTTTTTACTCACGCCAACCTTTTCGCAAACACTTTATAACAAGCAAAACGGTTGAGAAAACACATCTTCAAAGTGCTTGTGGCAAATAACACTCGTAGACACTGTCTTAAAATTCCCTCTCTTTGGCAAAACAAAATTAATCCATTTATGTGCCCTATTTTTTTGTTTTGGCCACTCAAACAGATGCTTTCCAGAATGCTAACAAGGCATTGCCACGTAGCACTGAGCCATTTCGCAACAACAATGGTAGTTGAGCAGTTCACTGGAGAAGCAACAATGCAGTACAATGGCGACTGGCAACTCGTTCTGTAAATGAGGTGTTTCCCAAAGAAAACCGGAGATTGCCAGACAAAAGCATTTTTGTTAGTGCATTGCTATGGGTCTTAACTATGAATCGAGGACATTTGCGTGAAAAAAAAAAATCTAACATGAGTATTCTTAAAATAGTATTCTTAAAATATATTTATTACTCAAAATATGGTTGGTCAAATTTACTTCACACTTGGTCTTTAACCTCTGTAGTTTGCTCATGTTTATTGGCCTCTTTATTTAGGGAATCCACATAAACACATCCAGACACCAATACCAAATACCCACAGCCTATACTATAGTGCTCTGCCAGTACTCCATCAGACTGCAGGTCAATGAGTTCCAGCTGAACATCACTGGGTGCATCATCCACACTGAAGGTAAAGGGAGAGGAAATCATGTGGATTTCATCCTCCATTGTTCTTAGATCCTCAAATCGCCTTGCAAACTCACCATGCAATGCTCCTAACATGGATGAGTACCTGCAGAGGTTATCAGCTGATGGTGTGACTTCTTTCAGGGTTTGCATGTGAGTGAGAGTGTCGCTCTCCAGTTGTCTTGAAAGAAACTGTATCTTTCTCATGAAAGCCTTCACCAAGCTGTGCATTTCATGTACGAAAAGGCCCTTGCCTTGCAGCTTGGTGTTCAGTTCATTCATCAGTGCAGTCACATCAACAGCAAATGCAAAATCTGCCATCCAGACCCCATCTGCAAACTCTGGGATGGCCTTGCCTTTTGTCTCACAAAACTCCTGGATTTCTGCTTTCAGATCCCAGACTCTTTTTAACACTTTGCCCAGGCTGAGCCATCTCACAGAAGTGTGGTAGCCAATGTCACTGTGCTCACTCTCATGCTCTTCCAGAAGTGGGACAAACTGTCTGTGATTCAGTGCCCGCGCCCTGATGAAGTTAACTATTTTAGTAACAGCATCGATAACATGGTTAATTTTTAGCACTGATTTGCACAACACATGTTGGTGTAAAATACAATGTAAAAATACTCATTTCTGATCAGGGTCCATTTCAGTCACTTTATCCTGCATGCGTTTTAAAAGTCCGACATTTTTCCCGGTAAGATTTGGACAACCGTCCGTGGTGACACCTGCCAGTGTGTCCCATTTCAGTCCCAACGTGTCCATACAAGCATTTACCTCTGTGAAGAGATCGCTCCCTGTCGTCGTCCCTTTTAACGACCGCATTGCTGCCAGCTCCTCCGTAATCCTGAAGTCCGGCGTTATCCCGCGGACAAATACGAGTAGCTGGGCTGTGTCGCGGACATCACAACTCTCGTCCAGAGCCAAGGAGAAAAAATCAAAACTTGGCACTTCACGTTGCAGCTGTAGCTCCAGATTCCCCGCAATGTCCTCGACCCTTCTCGCCACGGTTCGCCTGGACAGCGGGACTTGCTCAAATGCCGCTTTTTTTTCAAGGCATATTAGTGCTGCCGAGTCTACCAAGCACTCTTTCACGAACTCCCCCTCTGAGAATGGCTTGCTGTTTTTGGCTATTTTGTGGGATATCACAAAGCTGGTCTTGGTTGCTGCATCCCTGGATGCATGAAGCCTTGCTGCGTTTGCAGCTTAGCTAGCAAAGCTTCCGATGTCTGCGCTCTTTCAGCATCAGTTAGGTTTTTATATTTCTCTGCATGTTTCGTCTGGTAATGCCGACTCAAATTGTAGTCCTTCAACACAGCGATCTGCTCCCCGCAAACTAAACACACAGCTTTACCTCTAACTTCAGTAAATAAATACTTCGCTGTCCAATTTTTGTTGAAAATTCTACATTTGGCATCTACCTTTCTTTTTTTAGCCTGAGCGGACATTTTTGAGGGCGAACGTCGTCTTGTTGTGATTCAATCGCGCGCATGTCTTGATATACGCATTACGTCATTATGTGCGACGCACATTGTGCGGGAATAAAAAAAAACAATTTCAGAATAAAAGCAGTGCAGCTTTAGCCCATGAATGAGGTGAAATTAAAAAGTATGTTTATTTTGAAATTTCCAATTAACCTTACACTCGCGGTCAGAGTCAACCAAAGGTATGTGGCCCGGGCCATACAATGCCCAGGTCTGTCATACGGGCCAGTCAGTGCCACCCGGCGGGCCGGATGTGGCCCGCGGGCCGTGCAATGCCCAGGTCTGGCCTATAGTGTACCAATGTAGTATGAAGATATAAGTGAATTGAATGAGAAAAAGTCGCAAAGAGCAAGGAAGTAAAAACACTTGCTGTGTATATTTATTCGTCAATCATTTTGAGTTGGCCTCAAGTCTTGTTTGGCCAACAAACTGGTGTGAAGAAAGCTCATTTACCCGAATCAATGTAGCAGAACTCACCCACAATCATAGTTTATATTTTTGGGTGAAGAAAGGCTGGTGTTGATCAATCAATAGCGATTTAGTTTGAGTGATGTGGATCTATTGCGCAACAGCCCATCACACCGCAGATAGGTTCGAAGTGTGTCTTTGCAAGGTTGCAGTCGAGTTGTTTACACGGTAATAATAGTTGCCATGGTTTGCCGATTACCTGATTTGGTTGCTGTGTCACTGGTTTTCCTGCAGTGGAATGCGGAAGTTTCCCTGCCGCGTATTCCGTCATAGTCGAGCTCTGACCACCAAATCGCGCTTCATATTCTGTAAACAAACAAAAAAAATCAACGAGGGTGCTTTTAAGCAAAAGAGAACATCTTACCCGTCACTGAGAGGTGAACCCACCATCGACAGCTTTGTGGTTAATGAATTTAGTTACAAAAACGAGGATGAGCAGTACCCAGCCGCAAGCGCCGAGGAACAACCAGTGGTGCCGCATCGCTGCATCAGCCGGCGGCCACGGAAGCCTCGGAAGGTTTAGTCCTCAACACTGTTGACAGCTAGAGCTGGTCTATTTTGTGCATGAATTAATGACGTCTGTTTGGATTGAAGTCGAAACGTCCTCATTCGCAAAACAGTCCATTTGCATTGAGAATAACAACTAGCTCACTCGCTAGCGTAGCCGTTAGCTCCCAAAGTTAGCCGTGGATTTTTGAGAGCCAGTAGGTTTCATCCTGCTCAGTGTGTGTATACGCCACTTGCGCCATATCTACGGGCTGGTTGTCTTTTTCCGAGTGAGATGAAGAGATGTGCTGAGGCTTCAGAGCATATCTCGAGCAAGAGTGGGCGTACCAAGTAAAGCCACCAATTCTGAGCCTGGGTCAGCTTCAAGAATATCACGTGACCGTTGACATGACACACAGGCCTCAGTGTATGCGAATGACGTCATTATTCAATTCAGCGTAGCGTTACTTAAAGGGATCATCCTGCCGGGATGGTCCATTTTTGAATAACAAGCTCAATTTATGTATGCCTTTTTCAAGAAAATTATATTACCTGGGCGACTAGTTAGCACGTCCGCCTCACAGTTCAGAGGTGCAGGGTTTGATTCTGTTTTTTTTCCCTGTACTCTGGTTTCCTCACACATTCCAAAGACATGCATCGATTGGTTAATGTAACACTCTAAAGCAGGGGCGGGCGAACTTTTTGACAGACGGGCCACAATGGGTTCAATTTGACAGAGGGGCCGGATATGGAGCAGATGGATGGAGTGTTTTGGTAACCTCACCTCATCTGAGAAGAAAAATACATTTAATTTTAAATGAAAGTGAACAAAAGCATTACAACAAATTATATGTCTTTGACACACCGCAGTATTTAGAAAATGAAACATTAACAAGGTTTATTGATTTATTTTTATTTTTTCAAGTTCGGCGGGCCGGATTAAAACATTTAACGTTCCGCATGTGGCCCCCAGGCCATACCTTGCCCACGCCTGCTCTAAAGTATCGCTAGGTGTGATTGCGAGAGCGAGTGCTTGTTGGTCTTAGTGTGCCCTGCGATTGGCTGGCAAACTGTCCAGGGTGTACCCCGCCTACTGCCCGAAGATGGCTGGGATAGGCTCCAGCACACCCATGATCCTTGTGAGGAAAAGGGGCTTAGATAATGGTTCTATGATGCATTTTCTATTTTATCAAATTGTTTTGGCGAAATCTGTACAAAACTAACGAGTTTTAAAAACGACTGCTGGTGATGAGCATAATTGGCCGGTGCTTCTCCTTTGGGTGCCCTAAAATGAAAAGTCAGATAGTACCCACCACCTCAAATCGATGTAACAATTTTGCATGGCCCGAAATTTGTTGTGCGCATGTGTTGGGCGAGCATCTGACTGGATACATAATACACTTACTAGTTACCTGTTAAAAATGTCATAAATGAAATAAAAGTGCTGCAGCGGTCCCCCCCTGGGGGGGCACAGTGCGATGCTCAGGGGGGGTGCGTGAAACCCTGGGGAACATGCTTTTTTAACGCTGTACTACAATAAAGTGTAATTGCACATCCACTCCAGTAGTTGGCAGTGGCACTCTCATTGCCCATTGTGCGCATCGAGTATTAACTCTACGGTGTAGGTTTGTTTTACAATGAAAATGCTATTATTTATAGTTGCGGCAGAGAGTGGGTAGTGGGATGGGGCAGCAAATTGTTTTGTTCTTGCTGGGGGGGCGTAACAGAAAATAATTGAGAAGCACTGAAGTAATGTAACATGAATGCATTTAATTAATTTTGGATCGCTCCAATACCAGATATGTTGAAAGAAATTAATACAAAACATCAGTATGATAATACATTTATTTTTATATATTTCAAATTTTTTCCGTCTTATGGCTATTTATTATGCATGGTTTTGGAATGCAGGAGGAAGCCTGAGCATCCATAATTCAAATCCATAGGCCAAGAAAAATGCAGGAGACGTACTAACTACGTATGCACCATGCTGCAGAGACACAGAAAGACAGACAGGTAGATAGATAACTTCATCTGGTGAGGAAAAGTAGATCTGGTCGCTTCATAACGGTTTTCAAACCTTACCACATGACTAGTTTGTTCATTTGTAGAAGGTAGAATGTGTGCCCTTGATGAAGTCGCAAAGTGGTAAGCGGCGTGTCACAGTCTGCATCAATCAGTTGGACTGGGCAGCATCTTCCTGATTTAACCGTCACCTCAGCAGTCTGCCACCTTCCCCATCAGACGCCTCACCGAGTCTCAACAACCGGGTGCACTCGCGCACTCTCCTGCGGAGGAGCGGTTTCACCACATCCAAATGGTAAATGGGCTGTCACTTGTATAGCGCTTTTGTACTTTCAGTACTCAAAGTACTTCAACTGTCACCTCATGTGCCTACTGATGACACAGCATCAGGAGCAACTGGGGCTTCAGCATCTTGCTCGAGGACACTTAAACATGGTCACATAACTACTCTACCACTGAGCCATGCCGCCCCAGCCTTCGGTTGATCGTCCCTCCTTCCTTATTCATAAAATAATCATCTTCTGTCCCCGTCCGTCATCGTCCTTTTAAAGCGCTTCCATCTTTGTATTTCACCCACAGGTGCCCTCCAACCCCCCCAAAATTTAAACTCAGCCATGATGTACATATCGCAATGCACACTGACTTTGTGGCAGTAAATGCATACTGCAGTTGTCCGTAATGATGCTGTAATCATGACACAACGTCAGTATTACCTGTATGATAAAATTCCATGTTTAAGCGTTGATAATTACTTGTAAACAGACATTACATTGCCCAACATCACAAAGTATGTTATAATCCGAGATGGGCACGTAAAGCTATTTTGCCGGTCCGGTTTAAAAGCCACAATAGCTAAATATAGCAAAAGAACAGATTTATACCTATATTAGCTGCATCAGGCTAATAGCTGCGGGTCTCCATATTATTAAATGGGGTATCATCTATATTATTAGCTGTTTTAAGTGCATTTGATCACTTAGCTCAAATTAAACACAATTTAAAATGTGTTTATTTTGCCTCTTAATTGCTTTTTCCACACAGCCAGGGGCATATCGCTTTTTTGTGTTTTTGCACAATTGCTATTGCTCTCCCTCTTGTGCGCGCTCGCACAAGCTCAGTTGAACTCTTAGCTGTAAGGACCAGTAGACGCAACACCATTCCACTACACACGGTACTTGATCCATGACCCGGTTTGGGACTATTAAAGTGATGGACAAAAAAAAAAACACTTGCACCCTTACTCCTTCCTTTTTTAGGAACTGCTCGTCCTCCATCCCCAAAATGGGCGTCCGTCCGTCCTGGACGAAATGCCCATCTCAGGAAAATGGACTGAAAAATTCAGAGCACCAAAGTTCTAGAGAGGAGACTGACTTCACAGCCGAGAGTGGCAGCACTGGATGGGTCATTGTTGGATGAGTCGTGGAGGCGCAGACCCGAGTGGTCTTGGTGAAAAAAAGTAAATAAGGGAGGGGCTGGCTTGTGGTGGGGTCGTGGACATATTGCTCATAAACAGGTGACGTTTTTAAACTCCGTAGTTTTGTATTGATTTCTCCAAAACAAATTGATGAAATTGAAAACACAAGCTAATATAAATTTCCTGGTTATAAAAGTACATTAATTTAGCTTGTTATTGAAAAATGGACCATCCAGACTGGATGGTATATGTGAAACGGACAGACTGACGGACCACCAGACTTTTAATGAACCACTTGACCAACTACCTGATGCATGACTGACCAACTGACTTTTTAAGATTGGTTTGGCTTGAAAAAATGATGGACTTGACGAATAATGAACAGGTACCCAGGCTGCTATGGGATGACAAATGATGGACTGTCAAAATAAAGTAAAATGAACTACTTCTGGGAGTGAATGTGGGTGTCAAATGTTGGTTGCCTATTTGTGCCCTGTGATTGGCTGGCAACCAGTTCTGTAAGGGGCTGCTTTTCCACCCGTGGCTGGAAAAGCAGTGTGGAAGGGACCCTTTAACCGCGGACACAGGAGATGCAGTGCTTAACAGAATGTTTATTAGCACAATGGTACTTACAATACAAACGGGCGCGGAGCCGACAAAGTCCAACATAAAGCGCTGGAGGGAAAGTCCACTCCAGGAGGAAAACATTAACGATAACAAAAAACGCTTGCAACGCAAGGGAAAAGAACAAGAACGGAAATCGCTTGCCGCAGAAGAGCAAGGGGAGTCAATTGGGAACGAGCAAAGGAATCCGACAAGTACAGGGCACGAGACGTAGTCAATTGGCGTAACAAAGGTCATAACACGAGAATCAAGGAAACGAGGAATCAACACAGACGTGGCACGTAGCGAGAGCAATGAGGAAGGAATAATCCGACGCTGAGGGGTCAGCGTCGGAGGCTTAAATACACTGAATAATCATGGCTAACGTGACACAGCTGTGTGGCCGGTGGGCGTGTCTCTCCGGCCGTGAAAACATGGCATGGCGAGAATGCCGGGAGGCACGCCCACGGGCCAGCTGAGAACATAAACAAACAAAACACAAAGACACGTGGCATGACAAAACACGGATCATGACAAGTTCATGGTTTACCCGACCTGCCTCCTACCCAAAAGCAGCTGGGATAGGCTCCAACACCCCTGCCACACTAGTGAGGGGAATAACCAGTTCAGAGAATGTTGGTTGGATGTATAAAACAACACATATAAGAATATAATACAGTGCTCCAGACTAACTGCTAGCACTGCAGTAGTCTGGTTGTGGGATAACAAAAAACAAATTTTTAATGATTTTTTAAAAATCCGGTCGTAGGGTCAAAAGTTGAGATTCCTTTGGCCTTTTATTTTGAAATGCCTCATGAGATTTTAATGAATGTACTCTGGTTGGATACCTGGGGTGGCCGAGTGTGCCCCAGCACTGGTCTGGTTGCGGTATAAATAATACAGAATTTTTAATGATTATTTTTTTAAATTGGGTGTAATGTCAGTCATTGATGCACAGTTATCACTAATTTATCTTCCTATTATCTCAATTCAGAACGTTACTTAGGGCAAATCTGAGACAGTTTGCATTCCCCTTGGGTGAACTCATCGTTGTCTGTCAGCTGAGAAGTTATTTTAGGTCCAAACTACTGATGTGCATGCATTAATTAGTTCGCTTCTATTTTGAAGGTGGCCAACAGCGCTCACAGTCTGCGCATTACCGTAATGTGCCGTGATGCACAGTATTAAAAATAACCGTGATGGCTGACTTGACTTTGTTTTTGCGTATGGAGGCTGGCCTGACCGCAGTCACACTTACGCACTACTGAGTGAGTGTTGGACGACCTAGCTTCTCTTGAAAGGTCCGTCTTGAAAATGGCCTTGCATGTCTATCTGCAATTAAATCCACACTTTTCCCTCCTTTGGCCATTGTGGTTTAAGACAGCAAGAATATATTTTAGATTTTAGAACGGTCCCCAATTACGACTTTCTGGTGTATTGATTCCGCATAGCGCTGCTCCCTCGCAAGTGAATATCCAATCACAAAACGTGTAAATCACCTTCAACAAAAGGCCAGCGAGAAGGCCTCACGGTCATCAACTTGCGATCTGATTGGCTATCGTAACTTATCACCTGTAAAAGCCCCCTTACTCACACAGAACAGACGCCCGCACAATTGTATCTGAAGGCATCGAACGAATAGTGCGCGCTACTGGTATTATGAAATCTGCCTGGCAACTCGAGCTGGCTGAATTCTGATTGTATAAAAACTCTAACCTAAAAATTCAACACTAGGATATAATATGACATCAATGTGAAGAATATGATCAGGATTTCTTGATTACTTTAGGCCATTGAGAAGGCCTTGACCGCCCACCTCTAAATAAATTAGATATCACTTTTCAATACTTTGAAAATCCTTTGCAATCAAAGACAGTCGCACACCCATTGACATCACAAGACGCTGGCTTTCATCTCTGGTGTGGCATGCCAGGCCTCTCCTGACAAGCCTCTGTTTTGTCTTCAAGTGAAATGCATGTGCAATCAGATTCGGGTCAGGTGATTGTCTTAGCCGTTGCAGAACATTCCATTTCTTTGCCTTTAAAAACATTTTGGTTGCCAGTATGCTTCAGGTCATTGTTCATCAGCATTGAGATTGTGAAGCGCCGTCCAATGACTTGTGAAGTATTTGCATGAAAATGAGCTGATAATTTTGCCCGAAACACTTCATAATTCATTCTGCTGCTTTTGTCGACAGTCACATCATCAACAAGTACAAGAGATCCATTTCAACTGGCCATACATGTCCACGTCGTGACATTTCCACCACCATGCTTTACTGATGCAATGATATGCTTTGGAGCTTGAGCACTTCCTTCCCTTCTCCATACTTTTACTCTTTTCATCATTCTGGTATGAGTTGATCTTTGTCTCATCTGTTCATAAGATGTTGTGAGCTGTACAGTCTCTTTCAGATGTTTCGTGGCAAACTCTAATCTGGCCTTTGGGTTTTTGAGGCTGACCAATGGTTTACACCCTATAGTGAAACCTTTGTATTTCCTCTGGTCAAGTCAAGTCAAGTCAATTTTATTTGTATAGCCCTTAATCACAGACAGTCTCAAAAGGCTTTACATAGCCACAATCGACATCCCTGATCTTAACCCCCAGGAGGGCAAGGGAAAAACTCACAAAACCTCATTAGGGGAAAAGTGAGAAACCTTGAGAAGGGACCACAGATGGGGGAATCCCCCTTCCAGGATGACCAGGCTGCAATGGATGCCAACTGGGCAACATTTGACACATACAATGATGCTATGCAATAATAGATGAGATAATATAAGAGTCAATTGAATGAAGCACTGCAGGAAGATGACTTCAGTGGAGTGGGTCTTCATCCAGGATCCAGGGCCGTAATATCCATGGCAGCATATCCGAAGATGAGCCTTCGATCTTGTACCAGTCAGTTGGTGTAAATTCAGTACAGCCACTTCCAAGTGAATCGCCATCACTTAATTCGGGGAATTGGGAACAGAAAAGAAAGAACAGAAATAGCAAACAGGCCAACAAGTAGTTCAATGAAGTGCTGAAATATAAGGAAATCAGAAAAGGCGCTGCATGAAGACGACTTCGGCAGAGCAGGTCCCTTCCCGGTTCGTCAGTTCCATAATCTTCAAAGCATGTCCCCATTGTGGTGTGATCTGTGTGTATGTACCGGGTGGTGATGGTTTAATCCAGACACCCCCTTTATGTTGTGGTATGGTCCATTGGCCTGAGCTGGGACAATGGGCGGGCGCTACGCAGTTCAGTGGGGTTGAGCGTATGTCAATAAAGCCGACAGTATCGGACCTCGCTGTAGTGGCATCCTTATTTGCAGGATTAAAAACACAACATGGTGTCAGAAGTGGCTACAGGCGAGTGTCCAGAGTAAGTTCCTGAAGTCCTGAGTTTATTGGAAACGGTGGACGTGATGGACGGAGAACAAGACGAGCCGTGTTCGCGAAGCGGCCAACGTGCTTCTTCGTCGGGGATACATGAGGCAGCTGTGGTGGTGCGACGTTCAGCATTCAACCGCCGGAGCAGTTCGACTTCAGCAAACCCCAGGACTGGGAGAGATGGATTAGGAGGTTCGAGAGGTTTCGGCAGGCCAGCAACCTTCACTCATCTTCCCAGGAAAATCAAGTGAACACGCTAATATACTGTATGGGCGACGAGGCGGACGACATTTTGAAAGGACTGAACCTGTCTTACGCTCGTGAGAGGCAGTATGACGCAGTAAGGAATGCTTTCCATGCCTTCTTCATTGTTTCAAAGAACGTGATATACGAAAGAGCACGCTTTAATATGAGGAAGCAAGGGGAAACCGAAAGTGTGGATTCCTTTTTGACTGCTTTGTACACATTGTCAGAACACTGTGAGTATGGTGCTCTGCATAACGAACTGATTATGGACATGGACAGACTAGTGGTAGGACTAGTTGATTCCAAATTGTCTGAACGTATGCAGATGGATAAAGACCTAACGTTGGACAAAGCAATCAGCATGGCAAGGCAGAGTGAGGAAATAAAACGTCAGCAAACAAGTCTGCGAGGTGATGCGTCTGCTAAAGTTGACAGAGTTACATTCAGAGGCAAGCAACTGCACAAGAAGCCAAAGGCTCAGAAAGAGATGGGCAGTAACGCTACAGCTGAGAAAATCAAGCGGTGCCGCAAATGTGGAAAAAGTCAATCGCACCATCCTAGCCAATGTCCTGCTAATGATGTCATATGTCACGGCTGTGGAAAAAAAGGACATTTTAAACGAGTGTGCCTATCAGCCAAATCAGTCAATGAGGTTCAGGAGAACTCAGAGGATGAAAGCCTGTTTCTAGGTTCTGTGGCAGCAGGAAATGACCCATGGACTGTTAATCTCAAACTGAAAAATAAAAAAGTCCGGTTCAAAATTGACACTGGCGCGGATGTGACTGTGATTCCGAAATATGTGTTCGATGCAGTGTACACCAGCAACAAACCCTCCCTACACAAAGCACCTAAACCCCTGCTGGGTCCAGGCGGCTTTCCACTTGATGTGCTGGGGGCCACGAACATCCTGCTGCGGAGGCGAGGAAGAGAGACTGTCGAGGAAGTGTTTGTGGTCAGGAGCCTGCACATAGCCCTGCTCGGTAGGTCAGCCAGTGTGAAGTTGGGCCTAGTAGCTCGTCTGGACAGCATTAGCATTCAGACCCTGAAAGACTGCTATCCGAAGCTATTCGACGGTCTGGGGGTGGTTGAGCAGCCTTACACCATCAAGCTGAAGGACGATGCAGTGCCATATTCGCTGAAGACTCCACGAAGGATCCTTCTTCCTTTAATGCCCAAAGTCAAAAAGGAGCTGGAGCGCATGGAGAGGATCGGGGTCATCAGTAGAGTGGAGGAGCCCACAGATTGGTGCTCGGGCATGGTGGTGGTGCCTAAAAAGAATGCTGATCCACGCATATGTGTCGACCTAACCAAGCTTAATGAGTCGGTGAGGCGAGAAAAGTACATCCTTCCGTCAGTTGAGCAGACGCTGGGCTCACTAGCAGGCGCTAAGATCTTCAGCAAGCTCGACGCCAACATGGGGTTCTGGCAGATTCCGTTGGCTGAGGAGTCAGCAAAATTGACTACCTTCATCACGCCCTTCGGGAGGTTCTACTTCAACCGACTGCCATTCGGAATTACTTCTGCGCCGGAGCATTTCCAAAACCGAATGGCCACACAAGTCACAGAAGGCCTGGAAGGAGTAGTGTGTCACATGGACGATATGCTTGTATGGGGGACCACACAGGAAGAGCATGATTCTCGACTTCATGCCGTTCTAAAAAAGATGGTGGATGCTGGAATGACACTCAACCTTGAGAAGTGTGAAATCTCAGTTCAAGAAGTGAAATTCCTGGGCCACATCATCTCAGACAAGGGAGTGAAGTCCGATCCAGCCAAAACGTCAGCTGTCAGAGAGATGGCTGAGCCATCTAATGTCAGTGAGTTGCGCAGCTTCCTAGGCATGGTGAACCAGCTGGGAAGGTTTTTGCCGCAGCTGGCAGAGAAGGATAAAGCGCTCAGGGACCTGCTCTCGAAGAAGAACTGTTGGGTCTGGGGAGCTGACCAAGTCCAAGCTTTCAATAGACTGAAAGAGGAGCTCTCTTCCACGCCTGTGCTGGCGCTATATGACCCGAACAAGGAGACGAAGGTGTCAGCTGACGCGTCTTCCTTTGGGTTGGGAGCAGTGCTTCTGCAAAAGTGGAGCGATGAATGGAGACCTGTCGCCTACGCATCGCGTTCTCTGACAGCGGTAGAACAGAGATACGCACAGGTCGAAAAGGAGGCCCTTGCACTCACTTGGGGATGTGAACGCTTTAGAGATTTCCTGTTAGGACATCACTTTGGCTTGGAGACCGATCACAAGCCTCTGCTGAGTCTCCTAGGTGCTCAAGCCTTGGACACTCTCCCACCACGCATACAGCGCTTCAGGATGAGGCTCATGGGATACTCCTACACAATGTCTCATGTTGCCGGAAAGAATCTGTGGACAGCCGACACTCTGTCACGTGCGCCATTGCATGCAGAAACAACACGCGCAGACAACGAGCTCATGGAGAGCACAAATATCTATGTAGACAGCGTCGTCGACAATCTTCCAGTGAGCGCCACCTACATGGACGTTCTCAGAGAAAACCTTAAAGCTGACAGTGTGTGCTCTGCTGCCATGAAACTGTGCCAGGAGGGCTGGACTGTCAACAATTCCTGTAGCGGGGTCCTGAAGCTGTACTGGGCAGAACGTGCCTTTCTTACCGTCCACGATGGTCTCCTGTTAAAGGGGACCAGGCTAGTTATTCCGTCAACGATGCAGAACGATGTCCTTGCTAAGTTACATGAGGGTCACCAGGGAGTAGTGAAGTGCAGGGAGCGCGCTAGACAAACTGTGTGGTGGCCAGGCCTAAGTCAACAACTCAACGAGCTAGTCCAGAAATGTAGAACGTGCATTAAAGAGCGCACAAATCACATTGAACCTCTCATGCCCTCAGAACTCCCGGAGAGACCTTGGCAAAAGCTTGGGGCGGACCTGTTCACTTTGGCAGGGAAATCGTACTTGGTGGTCGTCGACTACTATTCCAGGTATGTGGAAGTAGCAAACCTTTCCCTCACAAAGTCTGCTGACATCACTGTGCATCTCAAGTCCATTTTTGCCCGTCATGGAGTGCCTGAGACTTTGATAACGGACAATGGGCCCCAGTTTGCTGCGCATGGCTTCTCCACCTTTGCTGCAAGCTATGGATTTAAGCACGTCACGAGCAGTCCCAAGTTTCCACAAAGCAACGGTGAGGCTGAGCGCGCTGTTCAGACTGTCAAAGGCCTCCTCAAGAAGACTGAGGATCCCTATCTTGCTTTGCTGGCTTACCGATCCACTCCTCTCCAAAACGGACACAGCCCGGCGGAGCTGCTGATGGGACGTAGGCTCAGGACCACTGTCCCTACTCTCCCTTCGCTGCTGATCCCGTCTCTTCCTCACGCCGCGATTGTCAACTCGAAGGAGAAGGAGATGCGACTGGCGGAACAGAATCACTTTAACAGGCGCCACAGGGTGCATGTTCTAGACAAGCTTGCACCTGGACAAGAGGTGTGGGTGACTGACTCAAAGATCACGGGGACTGTGGTTGGCGAGCACACAACACCACGATCCTACATGGTCGATGTGCCTGGTGGGACTGTGCGCAGAAACCGCCATCACTTGATTCCAACGGGGGAGCCTAGCATTGCGCCAGCAGCTGTACCCGCTCCAGTGTCAGCCCCCCCAGCACCCACGGCCAGCCCGCAATCCGGCGTTCCCAGAACGAGGTCGGGCAGACCTGTCAGGAAGCCCGTTAGACTGGATCTGTAAAAAAAAAAAAAAAAAAAAAATAACAAAATCAAAAAAAAAAAACAGATCCAAGGAAAGAAAAAAAAAAGGTGGGGTAACATTGGGATGTACTGATTGGATTTTTGATGGGAATGTTGGTGTTTTGGAAAAAAAAAGTATTTGATGTCATTGTTTAAATGTTGGTGTTTTGGAAAAAAAAAAGTATGTGATGTCATTGTTTAAATTGAGCATGCTTCGGACTATTTAAGATCATTCATTGTTTTACTTAAAAGGGGAGATGTGGTGTGATCTGTGTGTATGTACCGGGTGGTGATGGTTTAACCCAGACACCCCCTTTATGTTGTGGTATGGTCCATTGGCCTGAGCTGGGACAATGGGCGGGCGCTACGCAGTTCAGTGGGGTTGAGCGTATGTCAATAAAGCCGACAGTATCGGACCTCGCTGTAGTGGCATCCTTATTTGCAGGATTAAAAACACAACACCCATCACCTAATTCCCAAGCAGGGGATGGAGGGGGCAGAAAAGAGAAGAACCGGCAGTAAACAGGCCAACAAATAATTAAATTAGATGCTAAAGTATATAAATAAATTGATCAAATGTCGCGCTGCAGGAAGACGACATCACTGGAACAGGTGCATGCCCAGTTGGTCAATGCCTTAAACTTCCTAGTGGGTCACCGTAACCTAATCCCCCAGCCGGGGGAAAAGGGGGCAGAAAAGAAAACAAAAGAAAAAAAAGCGGCAGTAAACAGGCCAACAAATATTTCAGCTAAATGCACAAGAGTATAAATGCGTCTTTAATAGTGTTTTGAACATTTCTACTGAGGTGGCGCCTCTAATATCTGAGGGTAGTGCATTCCAAAGCATTGGTGCCCGAATAGAGAACGCTCTAGAACCTGCGGACTTCTTTTTGGCTCGCGGGATCACTAAAAGACCAGCATTTTGTGAGCGAAGGTTTCTCTGGTGAAGTTTCCTCCAGGACAGTGTTCTTGATCCGGCCAATTGTTGTAAAGGTTTGTTTTTTTTTGACAAGGGAAAGGATTCGTCTCCAGGTCTTTTAGTGTTGCTGAGATCAACAGTGCCTTCTCTCTTTTCAGAATGTACCAAATAGTTGATTTGGCCACACCTAATGTTTTTGCTCTCTCTCTGATGGGTTTGTTTTGCTTTTTCGGCCTGCTTCAATGATAGACAGCTCTTTGGACTTCATATTGAGAGATGGCCTCACCGAATTGTAAATGAATATACCACACTTGACATGACTCTAGTTCTGTTATCTGCTCCATTAAAGTAAAACAATAAGGGAATGACACATACATAGCCATGGAACAACTGAGAACCCAATTGTCTAATTCATTTTGGTCCCTTAAAAACGTTGAGGCGCATATATCTCCATTATCTGTACCGCTTCTCCTCACAAGGGTCGCGGGGGTGCAGGAGCCTATCCTAGCTATCTTTGTGCAGGAGGCAGGGTACACTCTGAACTGGTTGCCAGCCCATCGCACGGTACACATAGACGAACAACCATCCGCGCTTGCACTCATACCTAGGGTCTATTTAGAGTGTCCAACACACCACGCATGTCTTTGGAATGTGGGAGGAAACTAGAGTACCTAAAGGAAACCCGCGCAGGCACGAGGAGAACATGCAAACTCTACACAGGAAGGCCGGCGCCGATCCCACAACCTCTGCACTGTGAGGCCATCGTGCTAACCAGTCGGCTACTGTGCCACCGGCACATAAAAATGTGTTGTAAAATTCTTACACCGTTGACCAGATTTTGATGGAAATACCCTCAAAATACAGTCAAGAGTATGCACTTACCGTATTTCTATGGCCAAAAGACACGCTGTATCAAAGGGTGTGGTGTCATTTGTGGGTGCTATTTCTGTATTTAACAAACACACACTCGGCACGTAGCGCGCATGATAGCTCGCGCATGTATTTGAAGTGAGAAATCTTTTTCAATTGTTACACCATTGATTTAATAAGAACTTTTACTTGAATAGAGGTTTCTTTGTCAACAGCCCCGCCATCTTCGCTATAAGACCTCTCATGTCAACATGGACATTGTCAGGGGAGGGATGTCACTCGTCACCACACTCCTTAGAGTCACGGTTTTATATCAAAACCAAAACTATCACTGAACAGCATACAAGCAAACAATG
This sequence comes from Idiotropiscis lumnitzeri, assembly GCF_059441095.1. Lineage (NCBI taxonomy): Eukaryota > Metazoa > Chordata > Actinopteri > Syngnathiformes > Syngnathidae > Idiotropiscis > Idiotropiscis lumnitzeri. The sequence goes on along the minus strand of NC_142393.1, from coordinate 31,690,207 downwards.
AAACAAAGAAATACAATTAACACAAAACATGTATCTCTCATGCCATTCATATCCCAAAAAGAAATAAAAATAACACAAAAAGAGTACTGAGGCATTATGGGAGCCTCTCAGCCTCAGCCAATCAGATTGCTGGTTTGAGAGATGTGAGTGTGTCATGACCCGTGTCGGTCATGGCAGGGTTTTTGTTGTTGTTTTCGCGTCTTCCATGCCTTTTGTTGTTGTTTTGGTTTCTGTCAGCTGAGTAGGGGCGTTTCCCCTCAGCACTCCGTCCCCACCAGCCACGCACCTGTTCCCCGTTAGCCTCACACACCTGATGCCCATCTGCTCCCCTAATTACTGGACTATATGAACACCTCACTCCAACAACTCATTGTCGGTGCATTGCCCCGTTTGGACTGTCACGACCGCTCCCTGATCTCGCTCTCGCTCTCGCTCCCGCTCCCGCTCCCGCTCCCGCTCCCGCTCCCGCTCCCGCTCCCGCTCTTGCTCCCGCTCTTGTCCCTAGTTTTTGTCACTGTCTTTGTTCCTCGGTTTTTTGTTCTGTTTAGTCACGTTAAGTTCGTCTTTGTTATTTTGCACCCTGCCACGTTTGTTTGTCCTGGTACCTTGTTTGCCTTTTGGTTTTGTTTTGTTAAATAAATTCTCTTTAAGTTACCCTTATCCCTGCTTCCTCGCATTTTGGGTCCACCCCCTCCTCGCCGACCAGCGAACCTGACAGAGTGGTGTGCTTTGGGCAGTGTTTTTTTTTCAGTCTGTTGTCTAAACCTGTGATGTTTCTTGCTTGCAATGACATGAATGATAAGAAAGACTATGGCTTTGTGGACAGCTGCCCTTTTGTCCAGTTCTTTCCCCGCACGTACATACTGGCCTGTTTTGATTGTGTGAAACCATAACCAAATTAGTTATTCACAGAATTTAGTTGTCACAGTCTGTACACAACAGTCACACACTTCAACCCGCAGGGTGTGCTAAGATGCACACCTAAAGGTACAATGGGGGCATCAAAAACTCATTGCTTGAGTGAAAAGCATTTGAACAAATCCATGGATCTCAGTCTATTCACCTGGCGGATTGTAGTACAGGGCGCCTCTCCTCCCTTGGTGAAAAATTGGGACTTTAGAGTGCGCCTTATGGCCGTAAATCAGATCTCGGTGGTGTTGAGAAGAGCTGGAATGCTAAAATTGCATGTATTTTTGACCAGATTGTGGCTTGTTGATTGTTTGTAAGGCTCGGAATCACTTGGAGCATGCAACTCAACAGCAATGTCGCAAGCACTAAATTCTGAATTTCAATAGAACACAAAAAACTATAATGGCGGGCATGAGTTTTCACAAGTGAATTTCATGGACATTAGTAATTATTTTTAATTTATGTAAATACATTATTGTTTATGGGCGGCACAGTGGTGACTGGTTTGCATAATGGCCTCACTGCGCAGAGGTGAAGGGTCCGATCCCTTTATGTGTGGAGTTTGCATGTTTTCCCCGTGCCTGCATGGGTGTTCTCCCAGTACTGCGGTTTTCTCCCACATTCCAAAGACATGCATGGTAGGTTTATTGAACACTCTAAATTGTCCTTAGATATTAATGTGGAGCGGATAGTTGTTTGTCCCTGTGTGCCATGTGATTTGCTGGCAACCAGTTCAGGGTGTACCCCACCTACTGCCTGAAGATAGCAGGAATAGGCTCTAGCACGTCCGTGACCTTGTGAGGATAAGCGGCTTAGATAATGGATAGATGGATGTTGTTCATACATCAGAAAAAGTTTGGGTGGGTGTTTGGCATTGCAGACAAATAACAGTTTCATCCTGTATGATTTATTGTTTAGCCATTTCAGACAGAATATTATAATGGATAAGCTTGGTCCCTGTCAACCCCAGTTCCGAAATGTTGTCTGCACCCCTGGTCGGTAGTCCTACGATTATGTATTTATATGGAAAGCTTTCATTCATTTCTGTAGTTGAGTTAAAGAGTTCGTAAAAAAAGAAATTTTTTGGGCTCATTGTGCCTGCGGGTCCCTATCAGACGTAGGGTTGGCCAAAAACACAAGAACAGAACTACGAGTAAGGGCACTGAAAGGGGGAAAAGAGGAGAATGAAGGGCCCCTAATAAAATTATCACCATGACAAAATCAGAATAAGAATCAGAATCAGAAATCCCTTCATTGTCATTGTGCTCAAGTGTGCAACGAGATTAGAGAGCTCCCCTCTCCAGGGCAATACAACAATAATTCAGATAAATATATAAATTAGATAAATAAGAGAATAGTTAGTGCAATGGAAAATAATACTGAATAGGATATATATTTAAAAAAAAAAATAATAATATGACATTCAGTAATAAATGTACAATTACCCATATATTTAATTTACTATGCGTGGCAACAGGAAGTGTAATTGTTTACGAAACTTTCTCAATGCCTCACCCTCTCCATTTATGTAAAACGGTTCTGTTCACCCGCTCCAACCTGCAGAAACCAACAGATTTTCACGTTAGCAAACAGTCAGAGGAGGCAGGGACGGCAAGATGCCGCCCTTGAAGTCCGGTAGCAAAAACTGAAAACGAAGAAACTTAGGAAGGAGAAAGAAGCCAAAGGTCGACAACATGTCACCCAGTTCTTTCATAGGCAAGGTGGGTTAGTGTTTCATTTGATGGAAAGTTCCGGAGCAACAGCTTGTTGATTCTTGTTCTATAGATGATAATGTTCAAATTACAATAAATCATAAAAGGCAATTGTCCATTTTGTTTTTGGTGGTGTTTGTTTTATTTCCACACTGATTATAATTTCATTTCACTTTAATGAAAGAGTTTATTTAGTATTTATGTTTTGAATTTTCTGATAATCTTGAGGATTTCATGTTCGATTATTAAAAGAAAGATGTTTTTTGGGATACAGAGTCTCTGCAGCAAATAATTGAATCTACATAAATTTCATTATATTTTCAGTGGGTACGCTATATATGTAACTCATATTTTTTTTCACAAATATGGGAATAGTCAAAAATATAAATAAGTGCAGTTTTATGTAAAACGTTGTGAAAATCTTCCGCCTGCCTCACGACCGACTGTGTGTGTGTGGGTGCGTGTGTTGAGGAGTGGGAGCAGTAAGATTTATTTTCATGGGGGCCAAAATCCCTGGCAGCGCCCCTGACTACGAGCATCACTTCTGAGACGGCTCACTTGCCACACCCTTGTCGACCAATAGTGACAATGAAATCCTCGTGCGCATGACCACAAACGCGCAGATGGAGTTCTTCTCATTCGGGCGATTTATGCCATTTGGCAACTGTGGTAATAGAGCAATAATCTACTTGTCCGTGCTAGATTTGAGGAGGCCCATTGGTCTGCTGGGTGATGGACTTGATCAGCTCGGTCACTGGTGCGGCTCTTATAAATTGCTGCAAGCTACCGGGATGCGGGCAAGAACAACAAAAAAAACAACAATAACAAACGGAAATCGGGCACTTATACTTTCAGTGTAGCATATTTAAAGAAAGGGTCAACATTGAGGCTCATTAAAAAAGAACACGAAACGTCGCCCTACAATTGAATATGTAACGGAGATTGGTCGTTTATGTTCACACCAACTCACAAAAGAGATACTGATCGAAATCATTCTAAAGCGCGATGTGAAACTCGACATCTTTTACGTTGAAATGTTGTTGGCGGAAGTCAGTCACTAACCCCGCTTCTGGGCAGCGGCTAGGGCGGCTAGAGTGCTAACAGGGAGCCCGCTGCTGCCACCTCAACATGGAGTAGGAAGAGCACAGCGTTCACCGCCGATAAGCGGACCAGAGAGGAATACGTTACATCAATTAAATATATCCGCTGAGACCCTCGCAAATGAGACTTTCTTGGACGCGTTGGTAACTGTAAAGGGAAACACGGCGTTTATCTGAAAGATGGCGAACGACTCCCCTGCTAAAAGTCTAGTAGACATCGACTTGGCTTCACTGCGGGTGAGTGCTTCCGACACGAGACCTTGTGTTTTCTATAAGGTTTTATTGGCGTGTATTCAACGCAACTCGACAAACCTCGCGCCATACTGTGTGGCTAACGTGAGTGGCCTTTAATCAAGGCACGGATGTGTCGCCTTGTCTCGGGCGAAGCGGGGAAAACGAGCGCAGAGTCGCCGCGAGGTGTTGCCGCTGTCTGCTTTTCCTTTGTTCCACATGTATTTGGCACATGAGGCTTAAGCACGGGCAACAGCTGTCTCGCTCACGGCGCACAATGCTCCTCGGAACAGTACTACTTTTCTTATCGTCCACTCTCGTCTTTGTTTTTCTAGGACCCTGCCGGGATATTTGAATTGGTGGAGGTGGTTGGAAATGGCACCTACGGACAAGTATACAAGGTTGGTTGGAGGCGCAGTGCGTGCTCTGTCCTGCAGGAGACAGATGATCACCACAAGCTTGTTTTTTTTCTCGTTTTTCCACTACTGATCTCCTCCTCGAGAACAAAACAACTCCCGTTTTCAAATGGAAATATTGCAGAATATTGCTGTCAGACTACGTTGCTGATATCTGCTGCAGAAACATGACATCACTTTTGTCTAGACTCAGTTGTCTGACTCTGATTTTGGGTTATTGTTAATTGTTCATGAGTGACTTAGTCTGATTCATCACCTACCTTACAGGTAAGTAGATGAGAATGCACAAATGGGGAAACGACTAATCTTATAGAATCTAGTCCCTTCAAAGTCAGAGCCAATTTTTGACTGGATGTCAAGTAGAGGGTGACAGGAGAGGATGTATACTCCGGTCCCATCCCACTCCCACATAAAATAAAATCCTGTACCGGACCAGAGTTAAAAAACCCCCAATAATTTCCTGTTCTGTCGCGGTGAAAATGTGTTTGTCGCCCCCTCTTCCTCATGGGCTCCCCCACTCCTGTTAACTTTTTATCCTAACTCCTGTTAACTTTTTATCCTAACTTTATACCCTCCCAATCCAGTGATTAAAGATAACGTTACTCACACACCAGTGAGATTCCTGTGACCCGTGGATTCCGAAAAAATTGTCAGCCTCTAATGTCCAGAATTCATTTCAAGTGTATTATTTTCATTTGGAATTGTTGCTGCCAACTCGTAATATGACATTAAAAGGAAATGTTGCTATCAATGAAGTAATCCGACATTAGGCTACAAATTCTAAATGAACCCATCAGAAATATTGCTTAGTATTAGGGTTGTCCAAATCATCCATCCATCAATCTTCTGTACCGCTTCTCCTCACTAGGGTCACGGGGGGTGCTAGAGCCTATCCCAGCTATCTTTGGGCAGTAGGCGGGGGACACCCTGAATTGGTTGCCAGCCAATTGCGGGGCACACAGAGACGAACCATCATCCACACTCACACCCATACCTAGGGGCAATTTAGAGTGTTCAATCGGCCTGCCATGCATGTTTTTGGAAACCGGAGTACCCGTAGGAAACCCATGCAAGCACGGGGAGTACATGCAAACTCCACACAGGATGGCCAGAACCCACACCCGATGCTGTCTCTCACTGTGAGGCCATCGTGCTAACCAGTCGGCCACCGTGCCGCCCTTGTTCAAATCAACGACTTAAATTATTCTTAAAAAGAGAGAACAGACTGGTATGGTCAGCAACACCAAAGGATACCGAAGACCACGGAAAACACGTGTGGTTGGTTTTGGATTATAATTCTGGATGCTGCAGTGGACTGACGATTTTTTTCCCCTGGTGTCGGAAAAAAAAACCTACACAATGGTTGGCCAGATCAAGAACACTCCTGGTCTTAGGTGTATGGGTGTCCGAGACATTAATCAACACAAGGCTTCACCAGATGAATACAGTTATCACCACAAGAAAAAAAAACAGATAGGCCAGAATAGTTTGCAAAACATCTAAAAAAGGATCGACAGATGAGACAAAGAATAATTTATGCTTGTGGCAGGGCCGGTGCTACCCCTCTGGGTGCCCTAAACGTCAGATGGTGGCCCCCACCCCAACACAATATAAAAATTTTTCTTGAGCCCAATTTTTTTGTGCGCCTGTGTGTGTGTGTGTGTGTGTGTGTGTGCGTGTGCGCGGGGGTGCATGCGTGTGTGTGTGCGTGCGAGCGCGGGGCATCTGACTTTTAAATGGATGCATAGAGACAGTTACTAGTCACCTGTTAAAAATTACAGTTAGTAATGTAATCAAAGTGGGGTAATATTGAAGTAATGTAACTTTTATATGTTTAACTACTTTTGGACTGCTCCAATACTAGATATGTTGAAAGAAATTAATAACACTTTTCGTGTCCTGAATTTTTTTGTTTGCCTGTAATATCCATCCATCCATCCATTTTCTGTACCGCTCCTCCTCACTTGGGTTGCGGGGAGTGCTGGAGCCTATCCCAGCGATCTTCGGGCAGTAGGCGGGGTACACCCTGAACTGGTTGCCAACCATTTGCAGGGCACACAGAGACGAACAACCATCCGCACTCATACCTAGGGGCAATTTAGAGTGTCCAATCGACCTGCCATGCATGTTTTTGGAATGTGGGAGGAAACTGGAGTACCCGGAGGAAACCCACGCAGGCACGGGGAGAACATGCAAACTCCACACAGGATGGCCGGAGCCGGGATTGAACCCACGCCGAATGCTGTCTCTCACTGTGAGGCCATCTTGCTAACCAGTCAGGCCACCGTGCCACCTGCCTGTAATAGTCACCTGTTAAAAAATGTAGTTCGTAATGTAATCAAAGTGTGCTCCAAAACAGTCACCATCTACTCCCTTTGAGTCACTTTTGAAAGCCAAACCAATACATATCCAGCCAGCCAGTTATTTAATTGTTGGCCAACAAAAGCCAACATGAGATGACCATTGAGGTTTGTGACTCGTTTTCCACTTAACTCTGCAAAATCTTGTTTGGCCAGCAGGTTTTGAGATATGTTGATGACTCGACTGTGTGATCTCTGTCACCTAAAAATTTAATTCTGGAAAATAATCCAATTTTTATGAAATTAATTGTAATCTGATTACATTATTTTCTGCAACAGTAATGGCATACAGATAGTTTTTTGTATCCTGAATACATAACGCCGGTACATGTATTTCCCCCGAGCATGTGCACGCAAGTCGTGCGCACTCGACGATGTCGGAAAGTTTCTCACGGATGTGATGGTGCCCCTTATGGACGATGGTGCGCACTTGTGCATGCTGTGCGCTTAGGGAGCGCCAGCAATGGAAAGAGCGATGGAAGAGAAGAGTATGATGAAGCAACAGGAACTCCACATAATCCAAACCATACCACTTCATCAGTGACGGTTCATTGTGTGGGTATGTGGTGGTTTAATTTGAGTTATTTGGTTTGATTTGATCTAGATCAATCAAAACACAAAGACAATAAAATGAAACATAATTGAACAAAATACACAGACGAGATCATAAGGATGCAAAACCTTATCTTGTCCTGCCCACTCATTACAATTGAAATCGTAATTTATCCAACTTGTGTGTTCGTGTAAATGGATTTGTGCGTCCATAACCTTTTTTTGTTCCTCTCGGTAGTTTCACATTATAAATTATCAAATTCTCTTTAATAAAGCAAATTATAAATTAGCATTGAAATAAATAAAACTACACACCTGAGTGTTGCATGTAATTTCAAAATTGTCCCTCTGGATGGCGACAATCCAATGTTGCCGAGTTTCCTCATCTGAGGGAAATCCCCAAAAAACATCTGTACTGTTGAATTGAGCTGAAACCTGACAGAAAGGCACACAGCAATGTAGAGCATTTATCTGTGATAATAGACCCAACAACTTCAAATATAAATAAGAGACGCAATGAACTTTATTCAATCAGCAAAAGTGCTCGTTGTTCGCTAGTACTTAAATTTGATCATTATTTAATTATAAGTATTATGACTGACTGGGATGTCATCAACTGTACAACTCTCAAGCTATGGCACAACAAGTGATCCGGAAGTAGTTGGGCTACATAGTTTTTTTTGGGCCGTAAATCCCGCCTCTGCTGTGGCACATACCCCATTAACCTCTTGTGCATTGAGAGACTTTTTTGTCTGTGTCAGTGGCTTCGTTTGCATGGACACATTTATTTGGATTAAAAACCTGATTGGAATAAAAATGCTTCATGTACACACCCCATTCTGAATATTTTGACCCGCTCAAGCCCATCCTGATCAAGACTTAATTTGAACAAGAATGGTGGTTTAAGTCGATTTAATAATCTGATTGGCGCGCATAAAAGCACTGAACGTAATTTCTGGACTACGAAACACACCTGATTAAAAGACGCTACTGCTAAATGTAGCCATTAAAAATAAATTTGTACATAATAATTTCATTGGTCAGATGTGACAAGAAAATGTACTGACGGCCTGACGCCTGTCCGTAAAAATCCATAAATAAACCGCATCACATTAAAAGCCGCCGGCTTCAAAGTTTGGGGAAAACAGTAGCTGCTTGTCAAAAAATTATGGTATTCCGAAATTTAGGAAAAAACTGATTTACCACACATCTGTGACATCACTATACGTGTTTCTGTTATTTCCAGATGCTAGTAGAAGCAGAGTTAGCAAATCTGGCCTTGTCTTAAAAATGACCACTAGCAAATACAAACGTGCGGTATGGAGGTTATGTTGCAGCACCATTAAAAAAGTACTCAACAAAACAGCGCAAACGGGAAAAATAAGTGAAATAACGCTAACGTTTAAAGTAGAAATGGACGGAGGGATGTTTTGTTGACACCGTGCTCGCGACGGTTTCTTTTTCTACTATTTCTGGTTAATGTGGTCAGTCTGCGTGTGTCAAAATAATTTGTTCTGATCATAAGTGTGATCAATGAACAAGATAGTCCTAATCGATTCAATATTTTTAGAGTCCATGAAAACACTGCACCATAATTTTAATCCGAACTCTGATTGGTTTAAAGAAATGTCCAAACCAACATATCCGATATGACCCTAACCTTTTGAACCAAAAAAGTTGAGTGTAGTACAAACGATAATACAAATATCAAATCACATGCATATGCCTGTTAATGTGAAGTGATGCGCTTGCAACACGATACATCCGTTTCTGCGTTTTAAGGTAGCGATTGCTTGAGAGTTGGGAGACTCAACGGACCATATTCTGTACATATTGTGTTTTACAACAGTAGTACCTTACAGTGTTTATAATTCAACACTGGACAAGCAGGCTGGTACAGACGTCAAAATGTGAAGCGGGTCGTGAGCGCTTCAGTGAATGTGGGAAAGCTAGATGGGAAGCCCTCATTTATATAGAAACGCGCTTCCACCTTGTGCGCGCAGTCTGACAAACTGACTGGTGCGCTCTCACTGTTTGTATTTGACACAGGGCATTGTGAGATGCGTGATGCCAACGTCTGGTGTTCTGTGTTTTGGATGTTTTTGTACTTTATTACTTTTATATTACAGCAGACAGAAAGCGCTTTGTTACTGCTGCTGTTGTAAAATGTTCATTATGAATGACGGTGTATTGCATATTTGAAAATTGAAATGCATAAATATTCATGCTGATCTGTGAGTCAATGTTTTATAATGAGTTGAGCATCTGAATTAGGGTTGGGGAGAGGCATTCCTACATTTGATGGTTAGCCCTGAGTTGGTAAAGGCAGCCCTGTGTGTGATAGTCAGGCATTACAAAGAATAATTCTGCTATTTTGTTTTTGACTATGATGATCTTGTCATAAAAGCAATCATTCAACATTGTTTAATTAATTATTGTGTTTTTTTAAGTGAACTGAGATGCTTTTGCTCTTTATGCAGCAGTACAAAGGCACTGGATAAGTCCAACTGCTTTGCGCTGTTCACGGCTATCTATACCTTTCTGATCAGTGTATTGCTCGCTGAGATGTCATGTGACAAATGACAGTACAGTGTGCTGTTGGTTTGTGGGTCTGTTGTTGCAAGTGGAAAAGACCAGCAACTTCCAATATAATGTAGTGTAATGTGAGAGCTCTTGTGTGCAGAACCAGTATCAGTTGATGCCACTTTAACTAAACCAATGCTTTATTCTAGCAACATTTTGTTTTTATCTCATAAAAAATCTTTTAATTTTGTGGGATGTAGCTGGCTTGCTCTTAGATTTGTCACTGTGGACATTGAGGCAGGAAAACGTAAAAGCTTTGAATAGTTCTAGTTTAGTCCAATATTCAATATGCAAATGATGTGTTTTAGTCACCCAGCAGTTAGTTTTTCAGATTTGTAGTTTCGCACTTACCCTGAGAATGAAGCACTGTCTTCTTCGGGATTTTGCTTGGCAAAACGGGCACTGCCCTATGCTCCCTGGATGTACTGCTCCTCAAAGAGCAATTGTCAGTGTTTTAAACATTTTTGTGCCAAATCCCATACTGCCTTGATTTGCTTGATCCATGGGATGCAGCAAAACCCCTGAGTTGCCTCCCGACTTTCCTCGCAGTCTAATTAATATTTTCTGCAACACACACGCACACACACATGTACACGCATGCAAACGCACGCACGCATGCACACACGCACGCACGCACGCACACACACGAACGAACGCACACATCCTCAACCTCTACAGCTGACATCTCTTTGGCAGCCACCTCCCCCTATGCTGACCCTCAGCCTAATCACAGGTCACAAGACCTGCAGCATTCTCAAAGTGTCTGATCCTTTTGAACAAAACTTTGTGTTGTGTGCATTTTCTCCAGACAGTCCATTATCACTGTGTTGCAGTTCAGTCACAAAGGCATTGGCAGATAGGATTCCTTCTTGTGCAACCATGCAACATATTTTTTGCAAACCAGGGCAGTGCACTGCTTTCTGATACTGAAACGTCAGTAGCAACTTACGTTAACGTGCTTTATGTTAACCTAGACAGTGGAAATATATCAATACTCAGACATAACGCTCGGTGCAGCATCAGCTTTGTGCCATTTGCTCTGAGTGCGGAGAGACGATAGCACAGTTCTCTGCACACTAGGTGCTGTTAGTATAGTTGCTTAAAGGAACAAAACGGTAAAAATACATTTTTCAAAGTTCGATTACTTTGTATGTATAAGGAACAAAAGTGCAAACATCAATGCCATATAATTTCTTGAAAAAAAAATCAAAACAATGTCATACCCTGTATGCAGCCATATCGGACATTTTGGACCACTTCCATTGTGATGTCACGAGTGCTGTACGCTAGACTGTTCATTTCGGACATGTTTACGGGTCTATTGTGCTCTAAAAATAGTGGTTTGGCTGCGTTCTGCTGGGCAACTGTTTCACTGATTCCACTGCTTTGGATGGCATGTTTAGGCTTAGTTTGGCAAAACTATTGCGAGCCAAAGCAGAAGCAACAGACATGGGTGGCTTATCTCGCCCCTCCTACTGACTGTCAATCACATATATAATGCGGCTGCTGTAATATTTATAAATTTACAAGTGAGCCAGAGGCTGGGAGTGGAGTGAACATATGTGAAAGCAGAACTGCCACAGCAGAAGCTGGCTTTAGTCAAGTGGATAACTCATTTGTTTTGGTGTGTTATTGCCAACAGTAACTGTTGTCTCAATAAAAGAGACAAGTAGTCAATGTTAGATTTGTGATTGGATGAGTGAGTTAAGTGGCTTGGAGTGGTTTGAGTGAACGTGTGTATCAGCGAAACAGCCTTTTGCCTTCCACTGTGCATGACGGGTTGAGCGGAAAAGTGTTTTGCTGTTTTTTTTATATTTATTTATTTATTATTTTGGTGTGTTTGTGGTGGTGTTTGCATTGATAAAACAAGATTTTACTAAAAAATAAATAAAATTACTATAGTCTTAATTCACATGTCCCTCCCTCCCGCGCGTTGACTCTCTGACTGAAGCCGTGCCCCTCACAAATATGCATGAGCTCAATTCTCAAACACACCCTTATAAAAATGCATAGTCATGGTAGTAATACAATATATGTGTAATTAGTTGTTTTTGGTGTCTTTAAGTTGCAATTGAACTTGATTTCAGGGCGATATTGTGTTGTCAATATCTGTGACGGCAATATAAAGTGGCCCCCAACTACAGTCAGGATTACAAATCAAGAGACACCGTCACGCTGCCGGAAACTTCAAAATAAAAGTGTCCCAAGGCACTGATGTCCATATATTACTTAGTAAGATTAGGTTTATTTTGAAGTTGGCCTTCTCACTGTGTTGGCGGCATCTTACTGTCATACATACCGTAAACACTTGTTGCTGCAGTTGGCTTGACTTTTGACTGATAGTGTACCTAATAAAAAAATCTTAAACTGGCAGAAAAAGAGCCTTGAGCATTTTTTTAAGTGATGTACTCAAATTAAGAAATGAATTGTTTCAGCCCTCCTTGAATGGAGAAAAAAGAGGTAAATCCTAGATCAGGGGTCCTCATTCCTGTTCCTCGAGGGCCGTTGTCCTGCAGGTTTTCCATCTCACCCTGCTGCAACACAGCTGATTGAAATGATCAGATAATCAGCAAGATCTGCAGAAGCTAGATAACGATCGCTCAGGTGTGTTGCACCAGGGAGAGGTGGAAAACGGGCAGTACACCAGTCCTCGAGGAACAGGATTGAAGACCCCTGTCCTAAATAATGGTAGTGTGGGAATGGGGAATGCACAAGTGTGGATGCCATGTGCTGCTGCCAGGTGTGTTTGTCACCTGGGATGTAATGTGCATCACATTAGGTAACAGCAAAAATGTGTTCTGTAACTTTGCTTTCTTTCCCAAACCTTTCGGCAGAAGGTCAAGATGGTGTTCTCGCTCTGTACGTGTCACAAGGTCACATGCACATTGCTGAGTGCTGACCTTTAAAAAAAACAAAAAAAAAACAACAACAAATGATGCGCGCATTCCCTCCCTCCTGGCCTCTGTCAACCAATATGGACCTTAATATTGGCTCGCACCCATGTGGCAAGTTAAAAGGGCCAGTTAAGTTAAGCCGTCAGGAGGATGACATGTTTGTGGAACCAAGCCACTTTTAGGAAGTTGTCTTTAAGGCGCAGGGTGAAAAAAAAGACACAAATTCAAATGGCTGTTTGTAATTGGAGTGCCTACCAGCACCCCGTTGTGTTTGCTGCAGCTCCCAGCGAGCTTCTGGGATTGAAGTGGAATAGATTAAAGATGGAAGAGTCCATCTCATCTCTCCTTCCTGCTGCCAAAGCATGTCTTTTTTATCCATGAAAATCAGTACTACACTATGTGTAATGTGCTTGCAACAATGATGACTGTGTGTTATGTGCAGCATACTCTGTGTGAATTTGTTTTATAGTTGAAAGTGTTTGTAGAATTCAGTGATCTTTTGAAACCACTTCTGTCATTTTTTCTCACAGGGACGACATGTCAAGACCGGACAGCTGGCTGCCATCAAGGTCATGGATGTCACAGAGGTGAAGCTTTTTTTTTTTTTTTTTGCATCGAGTCAGGGTTTAGAACTTCCTGAGCACAATACATGCACATGGACACGTGAGCAGACGTGCAAAGCTGCATAAATGTCTTTTGGGTAATGCACAACAAAAGGCAGTCGGCTATCTGGCTTCACCAGGTCCGATCAGTACCCATAACCTCTAACCTGATGTGGCTAAACAATATAAAAATCTTCTGGCCACAAAATCACGTTTATCTGGTTAATCCATGAGCCGCACTTTGCCAGTCCTCATCACAGAGAAGTCAATTAGGGTTGACTGATGTGGAACTAATTAAAAATACCTTGTCTGGAGATAAGCCAGTTTAAATGATAATGTTGCTGATTCCAGGACTAATTTTAGCTTTGAAATGAGTACAACGAGTGAGTCAACAATGAGTACAATGAGTGTAACTAACCATAATCATGTTTTTGGAACAGCAGTTGTGATTTTATTTTTATTTGAAATTTGCATTGAAATGTGATGCTTCAGGTCTAAGCTAAGTGCTTTTGTTTTGAGCACGAACTTCCTGTTTAGTACAGTTCACACGTCAGGTCGCTTAACGATTAAGGGCCAAGAGTTTCATATTGAGCCTCAGAAAACGTCAATTTCTTTTACGAGCACCTCCTCCGAAGAGGCAACAGATGTGTAAATGATATGCATACAAGTATTTTGTGTTTGTAAATATTGAGTGTTGAATGTGAAATATGCTAGCTAATTGCTTGTGTGCGTTTTGAAATGTGTTTTAGCTCTTACGGTGATTAGATCTAAACACAGTTATCGATAAATGTTGCTAAAAAAAAAACACACAAAAAATCATCAGTGAAGTCTCATCCTTGTTCGGAGTGCATGCTACAATGAGGACACTGTGAACTTTATTCAAATAATCAGCTATTTGGAGGAAAATATAGACCAAAAAAAAAAAACCTCAATCTCTCTATCTGCCTTGTTAGAATTATCATTTATACGTCATCCAGTCATCCAGCACTATTTTTTGTGTAAATCAATTTTAGTATGTTGATAATTTCATTTATGGTTTAAAATCTGGGATAATTTATTTCCTGGACAAAATATAAGTACCAATAGTTATATTAAAAATATATATATTGATACAAATCAGGTCAAAGGTAGTGATCTCCCACCATAGTTGAAACATTTAATATTGTAGCCCACATTATGTAGTTAAATATCTTCATTACAACTTAACTCTACCAGCTACAGTATGGTAGAACATTTGGCATTTTCCTCTCAAGTGTCAAAATCATTATTAGATAAATTAAGTTGATTTAAAAAATAATAATAATAATGACTTAAACTTGAGTAACTCTACAAAGACAGTAATATTGTAAAGAAACTTATTACTTTAACATGCAAGCAACATCTAATGTGTAATATTAAATTTCTGAAACAACTTACCCAACACTGGTTACAAGCACTTGGACGACCTCTGTTTTAGCAACCGTTTTGCTTTTGATAAAGAGTTTGCAAAAAGGTCGGCATGATTAAACTCAATTTTGAAAAATGGGTCGTGTTTTTTGCTTCATTTGAAAATAGATTACTTTGTTGGTGAATGAACATGCCTGTCCTCTTATTTATGCCTCCTGCTATTATCAAAATATGGCAAAATAAAGCTAATTTGTCAATGTAGGACACCACCCAACCACTATTACGTGTGCTTTCATTGCTACCAGAATAATTGGACCAACATTGTGCATAATTTACAGCGCGGCACAGCATTGAAATTTCAAACAATAATGATGGGCAAATATCCTCCACCTCTATATATCTTCCATTCTTCCATTGCTGATTTGTCTCATGTCCACTTGATGTCCGGTCGTTGGGGCACATTTTTGGCCATCTGTTTGTGACCAGAATCTGAAACAAACTTTGGTCCTGCAACAGGATCCAAAAGAGCAGCAAGTCCTCCTCTGAATGGCTACATATAATTGAGACATTGGAGTGGCTTTGTTAAAGTCCTGACTTGAATCCCAATGATCTGGAATTACCTCAAAAGGCGTTCAATGCTCAAAACCCCTCCATTGTGGCTGAATTACACTGATTCTTGAAAGATGAGTGAGTGAGTCAAAATTCCTCCACAGTGATTATTGCGAACAGCTGCTACAGGTGGGCCAGCTTGTTAGGAGGTTTATGGGCAATCACTTTTTGCACACAGGGTCATGTAGGTTTTGTTTGTGTTGTCTTTGGGTAGTAATCAATTAGTTTCATAATGGGAAGAGGATCTCTTGGACTTTTTGTATTTTCTGGTGTCCCAGTAGCTTGAAACAAATAATGGACATGTGGAAATCATACTCTTTTAACCTTTTCACCAAAAATGCTGAATCTGTTGTGCAAGTGGTTCCTGTCTTTCTTCCTTCCTCTCACTCAACCTTGTTAACTTTCGTTTGAGTGCAGGATGAAGAAGAGGAAATTAAACTGGAGATTAATATGCTCAAGAAGTATTCTCATCACAGAAACATTGCCACCTACTATGGCGCTTTTATTAAAAAGAGTCCACCAGGACATGACGACCAACTTTGGGTAAGTCCTCAATGCTATACAATAATGATAAGACTTGGGAGAAGGTTGAAATTCATGTACCGACTATCTATTTTTTCACTTTTTGTGCGTGTCGGATAATGTTTCTCTTCATATGCTTTGTTTTTCTACACTTTTGGGTTTTAGTTGGTGATGGAGTTCTGTGGAGCTGGTTCCATCACAGACCTAGTGAAGAACACCAAGGGAAACCAGCTAAAGGAAGATTGGATCGCTTACATCTCCAGAGAAATCCTCAGAGTAAATGCGCCTTTTTCCCTCTCGCGTCATCTTTTTTTTTTTTTGCAACTGATTAATTTCTAAAAAATAAATAAATAAATGAAAAAAATAGACTAATATCTAAAAGTGGACAACTGCTAGTTGGGCCCTGTTAAGTGAAATATCAGATTGGCTTCTTTTAGAAGTGTAATGATTAATAAATTAATAAACAGCCGATTAGAGAATAAATTCATCATTGGTTTTATAGGTAGCTTTGCTTTAAAATTGTCAAGATACTTGGAATTTCAGCTTCTCAACAGTCAATATTTTCAAATTTATCAAGTGCTCCATAAAAGCAGGCCTTTACTGTCTTTGTTTAACTTAAATTTAATCCCTCTTGAAACATGAAGCATAAAAAGGACATTTGTGGTGATAGGTCTAATTTAGCCACACAAATGCTTCATTTATTACACGTGGCAATGAAGAGATGTGATCTTTAGTGGGCTTTTCCATTAAATGAGGAGAATCAAGGAGCTTTCTACATAGCCCCAAAATATATGTTCTGCAGGTCTTTATCCATCCATCCATTTTATGAACTGCTTTGGGCGCAAACAGAAGCGAGCAACCGAGCAGTCGCGCTGGCTGCTCAGTCGCGCTAGCGTGTTTTTAAAATGGCAGCGGGAGTTCGGTGGTACTTTATTTTAGCTTTTAACAACGTGCTGAAGTTGTCCTCATCCAAAAATGCACCAAGTCGTTGTCTTCTGTATCCAAGATAAACAGCTGGATACGTTCTCCACCAAACACGAGAGTCATTATCAGTCTGCCTCGCCGTCTCGTTGCCGCACAGCCCCTCAGATGGGATGCCGACACAATGCCGGTGTGAGCAAGTCACTAATCAACAAACGATGTGCGGTCACGGTGTTACATCAAAACTAAAACTATCACCCCAAATCAACTGAATAGCATAAGAGTGTAGGCCAAGCAAAATTCCGCCTCCCAGCCTACCATACAATACCTTAGTTTACATGCATGCACACTAAAACAGAAGATAGCGTGGCTAGCTGTTTTTAAAAAGGCAACAGGAGCAAAAGTGAGTTTGGTTGTATTTTATTGAACTATTTAACAATGTACTCACATTATTATTAATCAGTCATCATCCACAAATCCATCAAAATCGTCTTCTGTATCAGAAATAAACAGCTGGGCAAGTTCTCCCACAAACACGCCAGGTTCCCTCTCGTCATTGTCAGATTCCCCGTGTCGCTGCAGCGTGCGGCTCCTCATGATGCCGGCTTTTGCGAAAGCCTTAACAACAGAGCTAGCAGACATGTTTGCCCATATAGGGGCATTGGGGGCTGCTTTGCACTGGGGGCGTGCCTTTGCGTTGTCATTCACACCCATCTCGCCTCTCACGTCCGCCTGCTGTCGTTAGCCACGCCCGCCTTCTCTCTATATAAGCAGTGTGCAGGCAGTTAATGTTCGCAATCAGCCCAGCGGTGCACTTGGTCCACATAATGGGCGCTCCGCCTCAAAAGGCGCCCTGGCTTTTTTGGACAAGTTTCAGGACTTTAAAGTACGCCTTATGGCTGCGAAAATACGGTAGTAGGCGGGATGCACCCTGAACTGCTAAAAAATGTTTTCTGACATGTTATGGAACAAACCACTAACTGAATCCTGAATAATTTGTTCACCCATTTTCTACAACTTGACAGTGTCTTGGTTTTGAATACAAGGGATGGAAATCAAAACCAGTTTTTCAATCCGATTCATTGATTGTTCTACAAAATAATCGACCGGTTAATCTCCTAAAATAGTCGTTAGTTGGAGCCCTTGTTCCTTTGTTACCATTGTTGGCTAAATTTTCAAATTATATCAATCAGGTATCTTGGCCAAAGGTGGAACCTAGGAAGGCTTTGGTGCGATAAACTCTTACTGGTTGGGTCCGCTATTCTCTTTTTGTGCCAGATAGCTAGCTAGCTCCCAAAGTTAGCTGGCTGGCTCTCATCACTCTGAGTTTTTAAGATGACTCACTGATGTTCTCTGTGTCTGCCTTCGGTAGGGTCTGGCTCACCTCCACGCCCATCACGTCATCCACCGTGACATCAAGGGCCAGAATGTCCTTTTGACAGAGAATGCTGAAGTCAAATTAGGTGAGCTGAAAAATCTTCTCGTTTGTCTGACAAACTTGACGGAGCAACTGTAATCTGAGAACAATCAATGAAACCCTCTTCCACCCCTCTAGTGGACTTTGGTGTAAGTGCCCAGCTTGATCGAACCGTGGGCAGAAGAAACACCTTCATCGGTACTCCCTATTGGATGGCCCCTGAAGTCATCGCCTGTGACGAGAACCCCGATGCGACATACGACTACCGTGTAAGACTCTCTTTTGGATTGTGCACGCATTTGTGCGTGCATGGTTGCGTGCATGGTTTTGATTTTTATTTAATATTTCTTTGCAGAGTGATCTGTGGTCTTGCGGCATTACAGCAATTGAGATGGCAGAAGGAGCCCCTCGTAAGGGCTTCTTTTTCCTTCCCATTATGTGAACTCCATTTTAGGGTTGTCCCTGATATATTATGATGTGTTTACTTGCAGCGCTTTGTGACATGCATCCCATGAGAGCACTCTTCCTCATTCCAAGGAACCCACCTCCTAGACTCAAATCCAAAAAATGGTGAGTCGAGTGGGTACTGTTCCATGAAAGCTGGTCTTCCTAACTTTATCTACAGAGTGCCAATTCTCTTCCTTAAGCCAGCCGCACAATGAGCGGCAGGGCTTAATGCCTCTGAACAGTTAGGTCACTTGACACCATGCGCAGCAAGGATATTGTAGAAAACCAATGAAATAAATAAAACGGAAATTAAAAAAATATTTTTAAGGAAAAAAATAAAAGCAGAAATGACTAAATAAGGTATCAAAATTACATTTCACATTTACAAAACTAAAACTATAGCAAAAATGTACATTTTGGGAAGTAATTTAATGCGCAAGCCTTTGGGGTTCATTTTAAATATGATTATTAATCTATATTAACTGCACTGCCGTTAGTTAGAAGAGAGAAGGTCAGAGGAGTTTGCTTGTGATTTTGGCTCCCATGACTCACCTGCTCTTGTCTATTAACTTAGGCCGAAACGCAACGCTTGGTAAAAAATGCTTTCCTGTTTTGGTTAATATGTATGAAAAAATTTACACTATCTGTTAAAAAAAATACACTGTTCAACCCAGTGTTCTTAACATTAATTCAATCCACGAATCCACTTTAGAAGATGGCAACTTGGCGAACAAGGCATCCCAGCTTTATTTAATTGGGGTGCATGCATCAGTCTAACTTTAGAAGTGGTATTATGCGCAGCACTTTTACAGTCTGTGGACTGTTAAAATGTACCCTCTATTATCAAAATGTTTTAAAATATTTTTGTAATCTTACGCACAAGTAAAACCTTTTTTTACTAAATGAAAACTAATACTGAAACTGAACTAAAACTGTTTGTGAAAAAACTAATAATAAAAATTAATGGTCTTCCCACTTATTCTGTAAACATTATTAGCAATGATTTTTATGATGATATTTATTGACCGCCCGTATGTCCAGGTCCAAAAAGTTTTTCAGTTTCATTGAAAGCTGTTTGGTGAAGAACTACACGCAACGGCCGCCAACCGAACAGTTGCTCAAACATCCCTTCATTCGTGACCAACCCAATGAGAGGCAGGTCCGAATTCAGTTGAAAGACCACATCGATCGCACTAAGAAGAAGAGGGGCGAGAAAGGTGCCTTAGTCTCCCCAATTTGGCATGTTGCACTATGTGACATTTGCATCACATGCAATGTCGTCCGTACACAGATGAGACTGAGTACGAGTATAGTGGCAGTGAGGAGGAGGAAGAAGATCCAGCGGAGCAGGAGGGGGAACCAAGGTTTGGTGGCAGCACTACGTGTTGTCTGAACTACTTACTCCTCACTACATGTACTACTATGATTTAACATGTCTGATTGTTCTCGCGGCCTAGCTCCATTGTTAATGTGCCGGGCGAGTCAACACTGCGCCGAGACTTCATTCGGCTGCAGCAGGAGAACAAGGAGAGGTCGGAGGCACTTCGCCGTCAGCAACTGCTGCAGGAACAGCAGCTTCGGGAGCAGGAGGAATACAAGCGGCAACTACTGGCCGAGAGGCAGAAGCGTATTGAGCAGCAGAAGGAGCAGCGGCGCCGCCTAGAAGAGGTTGGTAGGATAAGTTTGACAATCTTACTTGTTTACATTTCTAACACATTTGTTTCGCATAGCAAACAACTGTTATGGCTTGTCCCTATTTTCTTACAGAAATCACTTAATTTTACCTCATTATGGCCGTCTGTTACGGTATTTAAAAAAAAAAAAGATGTGTGCGCATGTGTTGCATCACTCATTGTTTTAGCAGGGCTTGACAGTGCGTGTGTTTTACGCACATATGCGACTAAAAATAACAGTGCGAACTGTAAAATGCAATTAATATTATTTTTTTTGCTACCTCAATATCCCCATGATAAAAGATGTTCAGAAATGCAAACAAACGTGATTAAAAACGTGCAAAATATTCGAAAAGCCCATAGCAGTGCTGCCAACCTATAGAAATAAGAGGATAAGCGGTTCAGATAATGGATGAAACTATTTGTCTCATTGACAATTGGAACCAATTTTTTTTCCTGTTCAATTCTGAATTATTATTATTATTATTATTATATATAAAATGAGTGCCAATAAATACAAGAGAGCTGAGTGTCATACTTGTGTAAAAATTGCAGCAACAGAGACGTGAACGTGAAATGAGACGGCAACAAGAGCGCGATCAGCGTCGGCGGGAGCAAGAAGAGAAGAGACGCATTGAGGAAATGGATCGGAGGCGAAAAGAGGAGGAAGAGCGCCGACGTGCTGAGGACGAGAAAAGAAGGAGTGATCGTGAACAGGTATGTTTTCTTAAGAAGTTAATAATGCTGAATTAACATCACGTTCTTCTGTGCTTTTTGCCCACCATTAACTGCAGTGTTGATCAATAAAAACGACTTTTTGGGAAAAATGCAGGCTTTCACAAATGCAATGCAACTGCCATTGCAGGTTACGATGCAAATTAGGCCAGCACAATATATCGAAAAAATATCCATATCGCAATAATGCCCTATGCATGCAATGTACATATCGCAAGGGCATAGAATAATTTTCTTCTGAAATTGTATGCTTTTATCTAAATTTGACCAGTCAGATGCCAATTTAAATATGCATCACCACCCAACCGTTGGACATTATCTAGGGAAATTACAATTAGTTAGCTGAGAACACATTGAGATTACTTATTTTGCAGCAGAAAAAAGCACTACTTTCATTAGACAATATAAATGTCATTTCTTTAGGTACTTGGAAAACACAGCAATAATATCGCTAGCGCCACTGGTAACAGCTTTATCGCATATCATGTTTTTTCAATATCCACAGCCTTAATGCGAATGCTATAATTACACATCCACGTGCAGTACGATACTAATACAGTGGTTTACTACTGGTTTAATAGTACACTCTTGCAAGTTTTTCAAGTTACATGCTGTTACCGTATTTTTACGGCCATAAGACGCGCTGCATCAAAGGGCGCAACACCAGTTGAGGGTGCTATTTCCGTATTTAATGCATATAACTAGGCGCACCGCACTACAAGGTGCTAGCTCAGCTGCTCGCGCTAGCTGATGCCAGCTCACCAGGACTCAATCCCCTAAGGCAGGCGTCTTCAATCCTGTTCCTCGAGGGCCGGCGTCCTGCCCGTTTTCCACCTCTCCCTGGTGCAACACACCTGAGCGATCGTTCTCGAGCTTCTGCAGACCTTGCTGATTATCTGATCATTTGAATCAGCTGTATTGCAGCAGAGAGAGATGGAAAACCTCCAGGGCACCGGCCCTCGAGGAACAGGATGAGGACCCCTGCCCTAAGGGATCGCTGCCAGAGGTATCACCCCGTTCCAATGACAGATGTCCTGAAACTATAAGGAATCACTGTCAATAACACTGAGTCTGACCAATTTAAGATGTCATGGCAATAGTCTACTAGACAACGTCAGGGGAGGGACTTCACTGGTCACCACACTCCTTAGAGTCACGGTTTCAAATCAAAACAAAAAAAAACTCAGCATACAAGCAAACAATGAAAAAAAGAAACAAGATTAACACAAAACATGTATCTCTCATGCCATCTATATACCCAAAAGAAATAAAAATAACACAAAAAGATTATAGCAATGGCTTCTTGGGAGCCACTCAGCCTTATCCAATTACAGCAATGGCTTCTTGGGAGCCACTCAGACTCAGCCAATCACATGGCTGTTTAGAGAGATGTGCTGTTGTGCTTTGGGCTTTTTGCAGTCTGTTGTCTAAACCTGGGATGTTTCTTGCTTGCAATAACATAAATGATAAGACAGACTACAACATTGTGGACAGCTGCCCTTTTGTCCAGCTTTCTCCTACACCATCACCCAAACACAATCGTCACATAATGTATAAGTCACGGTCAATTTGAAGCATAGATGACTCAGACTTTGACCAGCAGGGTGTGCTAACATGCACTCCGAACAGCCCAATGAGTAAAAGGGTTGATGGGCGCGAGTGATGCTTAGTCCATATAATGGGCGCGTCGCTTTACAAGGCGCTTTGTTTGTTTTGGGGAAGATTAGGGACTTTAAAGAGCGCCCTATGGCCCGGAAAATACGGTACTTGGTTAATTATTTAAAAAATATATATATTTTTTTTCCTTTGAATTCGGTGTGAGCTTCAGATAACTTGCTTTTTGGGTGAAGTGGTAGGGGTGAGCATGTGGTAGGGGTGTAGTGCATGCATTAGTAAAACAGAGTAAAAGCAGTAAAATACTCAAATACAAAATGAGAACACTCTTATGGTGCTACAGGAGGCCAAATGTCATATCCAAGTGAGAGAGAAAAAATACTGCCATAATGTATTTGCATTCTCACAGGGTTGCTTGATTATGAAAGAAATATTAATCACAAATGTTTTAGTATTAATTGAAATCACAATTATTCAAATGATTTTTGGTTGATACAAAACAAACAAAATGTATAAATGAAAACAATATTAAGACAAACAAAATTTATTTGATCTTAAAATAAAAAACAAACAGGTGCAAATGTATACATTCGAGTATGGTTTCCTATAAACAAATAATTTGCAATAGAACAGTTTTAAGAAAATGCTCAAATTTTGAACTGGTGTATGATTACTATAGGATTGGACATGTAAAATGAGTACTATGTTTTATATATAATCCTTTTTTTTTATTACGATTATGCCAATTTTTTAATTGTTGATTGTAATAATTGTAAGTGAATTACTATTAATTGCACAGTCCTACGTTCTTGTGAAGTATAGCCAGGCACAAAGCCTTGTCGTAAGCTAGCTGCGCTTGTCTTTTTAGTTGGAAACCCGAAGGAGACTAATCACCCGATCACAAATTTGGTGGCTTAATGACTACAGCATGGCAAATGCAATGTGAAATGCACTAATTTCATCACTTGAGGGAATACTAAGTTGTTTGTAATGACATTTTTCTTGCACCTCTGCTGAAGAAAGTGGTGGTAGGCTTGCAAAGTTTGGTCTCTCTGAGGCACTGTAGGCCTTCCAAATCAACTCGCTTGGTTAAATCGTTGCATTCTATTTGTTCACCACGAGATGGCACTCAACACTAATACTATTACACACTACCTTTAAATAGAACATAACATTTACATTCTTGACTTTAATAAAAAAAAAAATGCATGAACATTATTGCTAGTTTGTCAGCTGGCCTGGGCTTTTGCTCAATGATTATTTTGTTTCAATAGTTCTTACTTAAGATACAAGTTTCTCAGTTCAAATTGTGCTTCTGCTGAAGTCGGTGCCCGCAGACTACTTACTGTACACAGTCAGCCCCATCTACGTAAACTGTAACTTAACTTTAAATATATTCATCTTGTGAGAATAGCTCAACACACGTTCCTCATAATTGCAGTATAGCTTGTATACTAGTTTAGAAAATAAGTGTGTCTTGTCAACAACTGCCTTTTCGCTTGCTTACCCAACACGGCTCACTTCTGGTGGCAACTGTAATATAATATGCATATGCATAGACTATTGGAAAATTGCTTTCAATTTAAAAGATGCTCATGATAGTGAATCGATTGAATCATTGGCACTTTAAAATAACAAGATATGTATTGAAAAGTCTTTGATCTGAGAGCAATATCTTTGAAGTATATGCCATTGATATTTAAAAAAAAAACATACCCTCTTGAACTGTTGTACTGTATCGAATCCAATCAAAACCCTACTGAATAGAACCAAATCAATTGTTTCACGTTAAATCAAACTGAACTTGTATTATCCCGTGATACGTGTCAAATCATTATTGGAGAAATGTATAGCCCTCATTTCCGTGTTTCGACCCAGATACTTTGAGACCCAATCGACCATACACGTATTGTATGTTACAAGAGTACTTGACAATATACAACAAATACCAGGGGCACACATAAAACTTTGGGCGGTGTCCTCACATGGGCACCAGAATTTGTTGTTTGGTGCTCATTTGGTTCCCGACCCACTGACCTCATGGAATATCTTAGACTTGAGGCAGGTACATCTTGGCAAGGTTTATTGTTGACACGAGTAGATATGTCATTTCAATATAACTGAATAAACTTTTTTTGTCTTTCACTTTATTTCCTAATTAAGTTTTTTTTCCCCAAGTGTTTTTTTTTCAGTCATTTTTGCCGGCTAAATATCATGGTATGAGACTAGTACCACGACTTAACGGGGACTTAATGCAACACTAACATGGATGTATACAGTACTAAACCTGAACATTTTTATGGATTTTCAAACCCCGATTATCGCTTTGCTTAACAGGAATACATCCGGCGGCAGCTAGAGGAGGAGCAGAGACATTTGGAGATGCTACAGGAACAGCTGCTGCGCGAACAGGCTATGTTACTGGTCAGTCATACAACCACATTGACCTAATACTTAATCCATATGTACTTTATCTGCATCTGAACTGACTCCAGATGTGCATCTTTTTCAAATGTTTAAGTGGAAGAGGGGTTGTGGAACAATCTCCCGAGAAGAAATGAGACAAATGCTTTGTGCAAGTTTTTTTGTGGAAAATGATTGCACCGATGAACCCCCCCCACCCATATCTGCGGTAGGAGTTCAAGTGGCGCGAGCTGGAGGAGCAGCGCAAGGGTGAGCGGCTTCACAAACAGCTGCAGCAGGAGCAGCTGCGGTCACTCCAGCATGCATCGCGGCAGCAGCATGATAATAAGGCCAAAGTCCCCTCAGACCCTAGCAAACCTCCAACGACCACATCGCCCCCCGACCGAACCCTTACCCTGCCCCTACAAGCGGTGTTACTCGACAGTGCTGTTGCAATACTGAGAGTTACCTCTGGGAACTCCGGAGCACCACTGGCCATTCACCCAGATGGTGCTGAAGCAAAGGCAACAGTGTCAGAGAAAAATGACCCTGATGAGAACATGAGCCACGGGTTCACCTCCTGTAATCACAGCCCCTCTCAGGCTGAAGCCTCCATTCACTCCACACCTCCTCAAGGAGACTATGCTGAGCCCGATAGCGTGGTCAATCATCCTCCTCAGCCTATCAGAGAGGTGAACCCCCTTGTTGACTGACTGCCCTGCCAACCTGCTCTTTCCATCTTCTCACTTTGTCTTTGTGCTGCTCCTGTGACAGCAATGACAGAGTTCGTGCCAGCACCACTTGAGTTGCCATGGTTTCTCTTTTGGAAACTAAACATGTCAAATTCCTAATGAGGAGTTCTGGCTGCAATGTCACTATGAACTGGGCAGCTGCATGTAAATGGACAAAGCCCAAACTAACACGCAACATCCTAGCAGTGAGGCACTTTATTATTAACAACTCTTTACTCCCTTTTCAGTATTCAACGTTGTTGAAACAATAGCATACGTATGTTCACCTGTGTGTCTGTCCAGCGCAACTTCAAGCATGACATGTCACGCTTGCTGCTCGTCTTTATAGGGAGTGAAAGAGGCGTTCTGAGTGTCATGATGGACCCGTGAGCGTGATTCTTTGCACTCCTGTTTCACACACTCACCTTTTTGTTTGTCTCATTGTGTTTCCCTCACCCCAGGCTGATGAGCGATACCGCAAAAATATTCAGGGCTCTCCTCAGGCCGCCCCTCCTCCCAAGCAGCCGCCTCTTCCACCTCGCTCTGCTGAACCCTTCTCAAATGGTAGCAACTCATCCGAGGCCTCTGCCATGCACCGGCCCATGGAGCCTCAGGTAACTGCTCTACTTCACTTCATGGTGATGAATAAATAAAATTGATATTGTTGCAGTGCAATCGAAACCTGGCACATTTCATGGCAAACCAAATGCACACATCTTATTTGGCTATGTATGTTAATTACTTGACAGGATTTTTTAAAACCTACACAACTGACTTTCACAAATCTTGCTGGAGAGGCGATGCAAGTAACAGAGAAGAGCCCATTAAACATACATGTGAAGAATGCACAAACTTCTACAGTAGTAATGGGCCGATCGATTGTCAGATTGAAAGCCTAGAGATAAGCAGTTTCGCATCACTGTTTGCGATGGAAAATGTATATTTCACGATCAGACCGACAATAGCAGTTGTTATCTTCTGTTTTTAGTATTGAGCATGGAGCCGATAAAAATATTAGTAGCTTCAAACATTAATGCTTCTTTTTTAACATTAATTATTTTGACATCGATGCATACTTGTATACTTGACATCATTGAGTTCCGCACTTGAGAGTTTGTGGGAGTGTCAGGTATGAACTTTAATTAAGTTGAAGACCATCCGATTGCGACCATGTCCAGTCTCTTCCCAGAAGCCAGTGGACATGAGTGTTCACGCTGAGCACCAGATTAACCTGTACCCTTGCCAAGGAACTTGTTTAGATCTACAAATACAAATTCTGCGCGGGAGATAATGAGCCAGTTAGTGGCATAGTGGGTTGAGCGTTTAGTCACGGGGTGCTCCTTTATTCCTTCACTTCACAATTTCAAATATTGCTCTTTATATTCAAATTCTTTACCGTTTACAATTTTTTGCAGCTTGTCAGGAGTTGTAAATGAGATGTTTAGTTTCAGCGTTTATTGAAGAATTGAAGAAGGATGCCGTTGAACAATTTCGTTGTAGCTTGTGACGAATCTGCAGACACGAAACACAAAATTATTGGATTGACGTTGCCCTGAAGGCAACAGCTGGAATCGGGAGCCACTTAATCTGGAAGCTAGTAGAACCAGAACACCGGAAATTTGTGTCATGACAATGATTGGTGTCTTAATTTTGTGTTGTCTATTGTTTGCATGTGTGTTAATATGAGTGCATGCATGTAAACCACACATCTTCCCTCGTGTCTCATTGTTTTTCACCCGCCTTACTCACTCCCTAAAGGTCCAGTGGTCCCACCTTGCTGCTCTAAAGAGCAGCAACAGCGCTGCCCCCTCTCCTCCTCCTCCTCCTCCTCCTTCTCTGCCCGTGGTCGCTCGCTCCCAGTCCTTCAGCGAACCCGGTGGTGTTACTACTAGCTTTGCACAACTCCATCTGCGTTCCCAGGATTCCCACCACCATCACCCATTGCCTGTACGCACTGACCCCCAGCCCCAACCTCCCCTACTCCAGCCTCAGGTCCAACCCTGTGACGAAGTACCTCCCAAGGTAAGGAGCCGTAGAGGGCCGCATCCCACCCCTGGGCCATTCCCTTCAAACTTATCATTAATTTTTTGTCATTTCTGTCACTCTACTGACCAATGTTGCTCTACCACAACCTACATGTCTGTCTGTCTGTTTGTCATTGAACTTAAAATGTACTTTTTTACGCCATTTCTTTGCTTACTTTAGAAAGATCTGAATTGAGAGTTTGCTTGTTACTAGTGGGTGACACGTTAACAGGTGCAAAGCAAACACTGTGTGTATCATGTCCAGGTACCTGTGAGAACAACGTCCCGTTCACCGGTCCTCTCACGCCGGGAGTCTCCACTTCCATTGCTGCCTGGTGGCCACAGGAACGTGTCTGGGTAAGTAGAAATGATGTAGATAAATTATGAATCTTCAAAATGGTCTTGTATGTTTTATGGATGTTTTCTTCTGTTGGGCAGGAATGTGGAGCAGCGCCCTCTGTGGGACCGCGTCGAGAAGCTGCAGCCTCGGCCCGGCAGTGGGAGTTCGTCTGGCTCTTCCAACTCCAGCTCCCAGGCCAGTCCTGGAGACCGCTTCAGGCCGCGTTGTGAGTCTCCTGGTATCGTACTCAGACACTCCCTGTCTGTCCACCAACTTTGCCAAAATTAAAAACCCAACATTTTCTAACCCATTTATTTTGACCCTATAAGCATCCTCCAAATCTGAAGGATCGCCTCTACAGCACCCTGAGAATGTTCCCAAAAAAACTGATGAAAAGAATTTTGCCAGGCCTACCCGACCTGCTGTAAGTGTTTCCTACTTGTAATAATCCAGCAAATCAAATGTTTTTCCCCACACTCACCTGGCGTGTACCTTCACTTGAACCCCCAACCTGGTGTTTGTCGTAACGCTATTAAAGGGGACCGCATTTTGTAGTCTACACTAAATATAAAGTCCTAGTTCCTCCGGTTACTTTGGATGGTTAATGCAGTAAAATTCTTTCCTCTTGCAATGTGACATCGTACGTTTTCTGCCTCCATGTCCTTCCCTCACTGTTGTTGCCTTGTGTAGTGGCAGAAACCACCGGCGCCGGATTTTAAGACATTTGAATGCACACTCGCTCTTCCTGTTACCTTGTCTCCTGTCTTACCGGTTTTTGGTTATCACTACAGGACCTGACAGCCCTTGCAAAGGAGCTTCGTGCAGTGGATGATTTGAGGCCTCCCCACAAGGTGACTGACTACTCTTCCTCAAGTGAAGAGTCAGGCACCACTGATGAGGACGACGATGAGGAAATAGACCAGGAGGCAGGAGAAGAGTCTACTTCGGGAGCAGAGGACTCACGTTCTGGGTTAGTGGAAGATGCCGACTGACAGTTCACATAAGAAATTTAAATTTTTTTATGTTCCTTCTGAAAATGGTTCTGACTGTGCACGTCAGATCTTCTCACGGCTTCCACAGGAGGCTGAGCAATGGGGAGACTGGGTCTGCCAAAACCATGCTGGTTGAAGACGCAGAGAACAACCAGGCTACCACACCCACAAAGGATGGCACGCTGGTCATCAGACAGGTAGGAAGAGTTGGGTAATCTCATTTCACAACATTGTCATCCAAAACAACACATGGACAGTGTGTCTTTATCCAGGGCTTTCAACTAATCATTCACCACGATCCTCCAGTTGTATGTGTTGTAAATTTTAGTGTATCACTGTTGACTTACACCAAATATATTGTTTGTTTGAAGAAGAGGATCTTAAAAACACGAGACTGCAGAATGTGTCATCTTTCCTCCTGTTCATTAGAGCCAAAAGTGTGCCTGTTCTTGCTTGCAGAGCACCGCTGACATTAAGCGGTTGGTCATGGTCAGTCCCTCCACCTCTTACCCGGCCGGTGCCTTTCACGGCCAGCCCCAACCCCCCAGCCACAGCCTACAAGAGAAAAATGGCTTCACTGGTTGCATTCACCACCTACCAGACCTTATCCAACAGAGCCATCACTCCCCTTCCTCTTCTACATCCATACTTTCCTCCTCCTTCTCATCATCATCTAGCCATGCCAGTCTGGCCATGTCCCCACTGAATCCCCTGGACAAGCTTGTTGCCATCGAGGTATGTTGCCCTCACTTGGCTGAGGCCAGCAACTGCAAAAATGGACTCCAGGGAGTTCAGGCTCGGACGCAGGCAGCCAATCTGGGTCGACTGACAGTTGAATCTGTTTATTTTCACGTAGTTTCCAAGCCCAACATTGGCATAGGATTTAAAACAGCACCATGATTTTGATGCCAGTTGTACTGAACTACAGTGGAACCTTTAAAACTAAACTCTGGTGGAGGTGGAGATTATGTTGCAGCGCAGCTTTCATGGTCAAATGCAATCCATGTCGATTGCCACACAATTTTTGCGAGAGGAAATAATGAAAATAGAAAAGAAAATAGTCCCTTGAGAAAACATTTATTTCCAGGATGACCAGCCTTTTTTTTTCGTACAAGTGTAAAATCAGATCACTATCCATTGTTAAGCGTGAAATGTAAAAATAGTAAAACCTTATATAACTTAAATGACGAAAGAACAATGCATAATATAAAGGGTGAGTCTTGTATCTTATGTAAATAAAAAAGTAGCCATTTTTGACAATGCGTGATGTTAGACAAAAGTATTGGAATCTGAGTGGGTCTTATTTTATGCACTTTATAGTTTTTTAAAAAGCCCTTGTTGAGCAGCCTCAAAAGTTGAAAAAGGGCAGAGTATTGCAAGGTTGATACACTATAAAATACAAACGGATTAAAAAAAATTCTAATAGTTTGAGTGACTTAAAAGCCTTTTTTAATGTAATACCCACTGACCTTTAGAGGTTCCA
Organism: Idiotropiscis lumnitzeri; assembly: GCF_059441095.1. Lineage (NCBI taxonomy): Eukaryota > Metazoa > Chordata > Actinopteri > Syngnathiformes > Syngnathidae > Idiotropiscis > Idiotropiscis lumnitzeri. The sequence goes on along the minus strand of NC_142393.1, from coordinate 31,659,551 downwards.
CTGTATTAGAAAATTAATTGTATTTTATCCTTAAAAAAAAAAACAAATCCCCGAGCCTGTACAAAACCTAAAGTACCATTCTCGTTGTTGGGTTTGTTAGAGCTGCGTTCTCTGGCGCCATCCTTCTGACTTACTCTGGCTCTCTTCCTCCTTGTGGCCTGCTAACATGGCTGCCTCCTGGTGGTAGAGCATGGAGGGAACCCCACTGGAACTTCTTGGGGTGAACTAACAAGAGTGTCTCTGCTTTGCGTTATGCTCGTAGGTGTATTTAGGATCCTCTTCTACCTGCATTATACTGCAGCATTAATAAACATTGCTACCCAGAGGTGGGCATACTGTCAGTACTGACAGAAGGTTTGTCAATTCGTCACTGACGGACGTCCGTTTTGCTAACAAATAACAGACTTGAAAAAATAAATCAAATGACGGGCTAACCATCAACGGAAGTGGGTTTTCGTTCGTCACCAGAATAGTCACTTACCGGGTCAGTAC